>NC_056741.1:1033656164-1033746164 GCF_019279795.1 Protopterus annectens
AGATGTAACATCCATCACAATATACTGCAATACATTCAGCTTTTGCCTGTGTATTTTAAAAAACAAAGTTAAACTGTAGGAAGATAGATGAAGAAAACAGTGTCTCCTCCAAGTTTTGTGTCTTGCCTTGCATACAGTGGAAAGATCAGCTTGTCGGTTGGGCATATCAAGTTCCTTTCCCTTGTCAAATTTCACTTATACAGTTAGGAGTCTGAAGCTCTAGGGTTCTAGTATTCCATGACATGTATCATGGTTAATTGTTGTGCAAATACAGTCTGTTAATTTAGTTATATTACTAGTTCATATAATTCGGATCTTTGCTGCCAGTAAGAAGATTTGCAAGTGCTCAGGCTAAACTACTATGATACAAGGCTGCCTATTCATTTTTATCTCTTTTTAATAATAGGACATACATCTGTGTTGCATTTCAGATTTATGTTTAAAATTAAGGATTAGGATGTAGTCTGTACCAGTCAAACATATCTCTGCATACAAGTACTAAATGTATTTACTTACAATCAGTGATGAAAAATTGGTTCCAGCTATATCTTTGTGGATTGCAAAAGTAAAACATATGTATAAAAATAACAATAAAAAAACAAGAATCCAATTCTAATTTTCAAATGGAATGCACGTGTCAGGCTTGAAATAGATAGAGTCAAGATTAAAAGAACATAACAGAGTCTTTCAGTGTGATGTAATAATTACATTCTTAATGCCATATCAGAATATACCACAATAACTAGCAAATGACAAATATACAAATGGATCATTTGCTAAATAGAAATAATGAAAATGAACCTAAGTTGGCTCAATTGTCATAACAGGATAAAGCAATATCTATCACACAGCAATCCTGAATATGATTAGTCTCCTGAGTGTCTGCTGAGGCTGTCAAGGGGATAGAGATGAAGGAAAGGCCTTTATCCACCTGGATTTTCAAAGGGGAGGGCTATAATGTATGTCTAGGGGCATACACCCTGCATCAGTTTACTCAGTGGAGACCAGAGAAGGCCCACAGGTACATTTTCTGTGGAAGTGAGGTGTCTGTGGGCTTATGCTGCTTGTAGAAGCATAAGGTAGCCCGGCATCATATGTGTGTTCACTTCCTGTACCTAAACTACTGCTGGGCATGTGTGAAGCATTAGCTGAAACAATTAAATTAACCTAGATTTCATGGGTAACAGTCATGGCTCTGAAGTCTATTTCCACTCCGTTAACTCATGTGCCAGCCTAGATGGGGGAGTTTGTGTCACCAGGCCAGTGGATATAATAATTACTGGTCAAAAAAGTTGCCATGGTGATCAAGATCATTATTCTGAATCTGACTATGTCAAACAAAACACAAAGAACACTTTCCTTAAATTAAATGGAACAAGTATTCCAATTAATTCCAGACAGACTGCAAGAAAACAGTGCTATACCATTTAACACTCCTTTCTTTTTTTTCCTCAAAATTGTTTTTATTTTTCAAATACATTTGAATGAATTCCATAGTATTTATACGTAACATCTTAAATAACTATGTACACTATTTACATCAGCCTGGCACTATAACAGATCTTAATGTATACAGTTACTTTATAAGTATGTCCAATACATTATTAGAGTGTCTGATCAATTATTGTATAGTGTCAGTCAACAATAAGACTTTTCCCCAAGGGTTGTTGATAAATGGCTTTGGATAAAATCTTAGTTCTTTTATTTTAATTTCCAATAATGCTGTGGTCTTTAGTAGGCTATATAAGTCTTCCAAAGTTGGTATTGTGTTTGTATTCCATCTTCTTGTTATACACTTCCTTAAAATTGCAAGTATAATCCATACTAGATACATGTTTGACCTATTCAAATGAGGACCTTCATTTCGTTCACATTTAATAATACAAGAGCTTTAGTTAAATAAAATGACTCAGTAAATAAAGCTTGTAGAAAGTTATTAATACCATTTTAAAATGGCTTAATTTTAACACAATCAAAGAAAATGTGGTTCCAATCTGCATTGTGTACTTGCTCACATCTCCTACATATTCCTTTTATGGAAGAACTAATTTTACTGATTCTGTCTGGGGTTAAGAATGCTCTGTACAAGCATTTCCAATTAAAAGCATTCCAGTATTGTGTAAAGGATGTATATTTTATCAATGATAAGATATTTGTTTGAATATCTTCAGTTAACTGTATTGAGTGTCTTTTTGTTATATATTTCCAATATGAGGTTTTGGGTGTTGTTTTATAGTTTATCAATATTTTGTAAAATTTTGAAACAATGTTTCCCATGTCAAAGTCATTGTATATGATTTCATATATCTATTTCGTAAATTTAGGTATTTCTTTAAATGAAGAATTGTTAATTATTCTACTTAAATCTGGTCAACATGACAGAATACTCTGTAAAGTTAGCCAGCCCTGTTGTGGAATTTTGTATGTTGTTCTTATTACTTGCATATCTAAAACTTTTACTTCTTTGATATATTGGAGTCAACAAACAAATCTTTTCTGCTCCCAGGAATTAATCATTTCTCTATATATTTTATGTGGAAAGCTCTTCATGACTATAAATGGTGTTAAAAGATCAAAAGTAGATAAGGCATCCCCTGCAAGTACGGCAACTGCATGGCTCCAATAAGACCTTGTAGCAGTGAAAAAAATGAGAGCCAGCAGACTGTAGCATAAATATTTAATAACTCAAAGACATGAAAAGGAGACCAGAGAGACCAGTTTAGGCTGTAAAATACAAAGCCTTCTTCAGTGCAGTACAAACATATTCACTTGTCCTCCTTTTTATAGCTAAACACTAAATGAAGTTCCAACTTAGTAAATTAATTATTCCATTAACCATACCAATTAAAGGTATTCATTAAGCCCTGGTGAAAACAGCGCCCCCAGTTTGATGATCCATTTATTCTCTTTATTATTTAATATCTGATGCCAACCTGATTTATTTGTTCTCTGTCCAATGATTCTATCAATCACAGTAAAAGTGAAGGATGCATTCTTATATATCCCAGTATGTTTGTATAGAGCATTTGTGAGCTTCTTGTGTCTGATGTCACTTAAATGTTCAGAGATTCTGAATTTTAAGGGCTTGGCGTTTGTCCCACATAAAATTTAGAGCAGCTACAGGTAGCCAAATATATCACCCAGTTAGTCCCACATAAAATGCAGAGCAGCTACAGGTAGCCAAATATATCACCCAGTCAGTCTGACAGTTACCAAACAAGAAAATATCAAATACTTGCCCAGATGCCAATTTTCTTTCAGGAAAGGCAAGAATTTGTGCTCATTCTTAAATCGTTATGAACACAGTTGGAGAAGTAAAGGTGATGCTATTCAAACAACTCTTGTGGGGGACCAACTTAAGGGATGTTTTCCCTGTGGCCACTGCACTCACTGCAGAAGGGTGATGAAGACATGCCAGTTCAGCAGCAAAAATACTGGGCAAATATTTGATATTTTCTTTTTTGCTGTCAGAGTGACTGGGTGATTTATTTGGCTACCTGTAGCTGCTCTGCATTTTATGTGGGACAAACGTCAAGGCCGTTAAAATTCAGAATCACTGAACATTTAAGTGACATCAGACACAAGAAGCTCACGAATGCTCTATACAAACATTGGGATACATAAGAATGCATCTTTCACTTTTACTGTGATTGATAGAATCATTGGACAGAGAACAAATAAATCAGGTTGGCATCAGATATTAATAAAGAGAAAAAAATTTTCATCAAACTGGGGGCACTGTTTTCACCAGGGCTTAATGAATACCTTTAATTGGTATGGTTAACTGAATAATTAATTTACTAAGTTGGAGCTTCATTTAGTGTTTAGCTATAAAAAGAATTACAATTGAATATGTTTTTTACTACACTAAAGAAGGCTTTGTATTTTACAGCCGAAACCGGTCTGTTTGGTCTCCTTTTCATGTCTTTGAGTTTTCATATCCAGCTGCATAAACTCAATAAGCTTAATCTTAAATAATAACCACTGCTGAAAGTATTTGGAGAAAATAATTTTAACAAGTTTTTAAGCATATTAATCGAGACTATAATATTCTGCTTTGTGCTGTATTTTCTATTTTTATTGAAAGCAATGACTGTATTAATCTATGTAAATTTGTAGCTCTTAAAGCCAAAGACTTTGGGCTGGATTTCAAGAGGAAATAGTCATGAAGTAATGTGCCACACAGTGCAGTTACTCCATGCTGAAGTCCAAAAGATCCTTCTCCCAATATACCCAGCATCCCTCCACAGCACGTGTCCAAACCAATGCACCTTGTGTCTCTGGCTTTGTCTCCAAATTGTCCAACCTGAGCTGACCCTCTAATATACTCATTTGTAATCTTGTCCATCCTCATCACACCCAATGCAAATCTTAAAATCTTTTAACTCTTCAACCTCCAGTTTTGACTTCTGTCTTTTTGTCAGTGCCACTGTCTTTAACCCACATAACATAGCTGGTCTCACTACCATCTTGTAGACCTCCTTTTTCACTCTTACTGGTACCGTCTGTCACAAATCATTCCTGACACTCTTCTTCATCTACACCACTCTACCTGCACTCTCTTCTACACCTCTCTTCCACACTCACCATTACTCTGAACTGTTGATCTCAAGTGTTTAAACTCATACACTTTTGCCAGCTCTACTCCCTGCATCCTCACCATTCCTCTGTCCTCCCTCTCATTCACACACAGTCCAGCTGACCTTCATTCCTCTCCTCTCTAGAGCATGTCTCCACCTCTCCAGGGTCTCCTCAACCTGTTCTGTAGTCTCATTACAAATCAGAATGTCATCCGCAAACATCATACTCCATGGGGACTCCTGTCTGATCTCACCTGTCTACCTGTCCATCACCATTCCAAATAAGAAAGGACTCAAAGCTAATCCTTGATGCAATCCCACCTCCACCTTGAATGCATCTGTTACTCCTACCACAGACCTCACCACTGTCACACTGCCCTCGTACATATCCTGTGCCACTTTTACATACATCAATGCCACTCCCAACTTCATCATAGAATACCACAACTCCTGTCTAGGCACCTTGTCATATGCTTTCTGTAAGTCCACAAAGACATGATGCAAACTCCTTCTGACCTTCTTTATACTTCTCCATCAATACTTTCAGAGCAAACATCACATCTGTAGTGCTCTTTCCTGGCATGAAACTGTACTTCTGCTCACTAATCATCACCACCCTTCTTAACCTAGTTTCCACTACTCTTTCCTATAACTTCATGCTGTGTCTGATCAATTTTATCCCCCTGTAGTTACTACAGCTCTGCACATCAGCCTTATTCTGAAAAATTGGTTCCAATACACTTCTCCACTCCTCAGGTATCCTCTCACTTTCCAAAATTTTGTTAAACAATATGGTTAAAACCCCCACTGCCATCTCTTCTAAATGCGTCCATGCTTCCACAGGTATGTAATCTGGACTCACAGCCTTTCCATTCTTCATCCATTTCATAGCTGTCCTTACTTCCACCTTGCTAATTCACTGCAATCCCTGATTCACTTTCCCCACATCATCCAACCTTCTCTATCTTTCATTCTCTTCATTCATCAGCTCCTCAAAGTACTCTTTCTACCTGTTCAGCACACTCTCCTTGCTTGTGAGTTTGTTTTTCTTGTTATCCTTTATCACCCTAGCCTGCTGCACATCTTTCCTAGCTCGGTCCCTCTGTATTGCCAGTCATTAAAGGTCCTTTTCTCCCTCCTTAGTGTCCAACCTTTCATACAACTCAACATATGCATTATCCTTAGCCTTCACCACCTCTCTCTTCACCATACGTCTCATCTCCTTATACTCCTGTCTACTTTCTTCATCTCTCTGACAATCCCATTTCTTCATCGCCAGCCTCTTCCTCTGTATACTCTCCTGTACTTCTTCATTCTACCACCAGGTGGTCTCCTTGTTCTCCTTCTTCTGTCCAGATGTCAAGCACCTGTCTAGCTGTTTCCATTACCACTCTGCTCTGCCTGCCCAGCTATCTCGTAACTTTTCACTGCTAACCAGTGCCTGTCTCTTCCCTGAACTCCACCTTACAGTTATCCTTTTTCAGCTTCCACCATTTAATCCTTGGTACTGCCCTCACTCTCCTCCTCTTCTTCTTGATCACCAACATCATCCTACAGACCACCATCCTATGCTGCCTAACTACGCTTTCCCCTGTCACCACTTTACAGTTTCCAATCTCCTTCAAACTGGCCCTCCTGCGTGCAGGATATAATCCACCTGTGTGCATATTCCTCCACTCTTTTATGTCACCCTATGCTTGTCCCTCTTCTTAAAATATGCATTCACCACAGCCATGTCCATCCTTTCACAAAATCCTCTACCATCTGACCTTCTGCATTCATCTCCTTAACACCATACGTACCCATCACCTCCTCCTTCCTCTGTTCCCTTCACCAACATGTCCATTGAATTCCGCTCCAATCACCACTCTCTCACTCTTGGGTACACTCTCCACCATTTCATCCAACTTGCTCCAAAATTTTCCTTTCTCATCCGTTGCACACACAACTTGCAGAGTATATGCACTAACAACATTCATCATCACAAAATCAATTTCCAGCTTCATAAAAATCACTCTGTCCAACACTCTTTTCACCTCCAAAACACTCTTGGCATACTGTTCCTTCAGGATAACCCATACCTCATTTCTCCTTCCATCCTCACCATGGTAGAACAATTTGAACCCACCTCTGATACACATGGCCTTACTCGCCTTCCATACAATATGTCAACCTTCCTGCTTTCCATCATGTCAGCTAGCTCTCTCCCTTTGCCAGTCATATTCCCAGCATTCAAAGTTCCTAGCCTCACTTTCATACTCCTAATCTTCTTCCTTTTCTCCTGCCTCTGGGCATGCCTTCCCCCTTGTCTTCTCCTTTTCCTTCAGCCAACAGTAGCCCAATTTCCACCAGCACCCTGTTGGCTAACAGTATTGGAGGAGGTCATTGTTAACCTAGGCCTCAACTGATCCAGTATAGAAATCTGTATTGTTGTCCGCATATTTGATCTGGCAAAAATTTTACACCAGATGCCCTTCCTGATGTAACCATCCCCCATTTATCTGGGCTTGGGACCAGCACAAAGAAATACACTGGCTTGTGCATCTCCCAGTAGCAGAGCTCCCATGTATTATATCAATACCAGATTTTTTTTTTCATTGTTAGCTAAATCAAGACACACAACACTGCATGAATTATACATATTAGGTAATAATGGTAGATCACACTGTTCCACAATTTCTAAAACTCTTAAATTGTAACTTCTGTATGTAAACTCCAGACTTCATTTTCTTCCAGTAAACTTTTTTTTTTTTTTTGGCATCTACCTCAACTTGTGCATTTTCCAAGAAACCAAGCTGCTCCTTGTTTTTCTTACTGAGATGATTTAGTTCTTGAAACTGTGTTAACTTTTTCCTAATAGCTTATCATAAGTTCATTAATATCGCCAGTTACAGATTGAAACTTTTTCACTTGTTCAGTGATTTCATCTATGTTATACAACAAAGAAGTCACCCAGGCTACTCTAAGTGAAAGCAAAGCTTCATCTATCTGAATTACCATAGTGATTCCTTAAGATCTATGGTTGAGAAATAGTCATACTGCTATTAAACTAGAACAGGGTTAGTGATGAATTATAGTTGGATCTAGATTGTTTATTTTTCTACTAAGTCAGACAGTTTATAATCTTCAACATAACGGCATCTTCATCAGACACTGAGGAAACTGGAGGTGCAAACATTTTTAAATATTTTTTCTTCTCTATCATATTTAAAGATTTAGGATTCAGTTGCTTGCTTGCCTTACTTCATGGCATTAGATTCTGAGTATCAAAGTCATTCGAACTTGGACTATTTAATAATGCACGGGGTCTTGTGGTGTTTACATTTTCCAATAATGGAAGATAGTACACCTATTGCTATCTCTCTAAATATCATCAGAAGCAATCTATTCCGATTGTCTATATCCATCTTCTCTAAGCTATACATTGTTTGACTGTCTAATAACAGAATAACCAGTTCAAAGACACATAACTAGTAACTACATCTTCTTTGTTTATAACAGCACCAGTTCCAAATGAGATGTGAAGCATTAACACTAGTAAAGCATGAAATAAGCAATCAGAGCTCAGAGTATTCCCCTCCCTAGTCACCAAAAGATTTTCAATAATATTTAAATACCGTACTTCAACATATACATCTAAAGCAGAAATCCTATAATGCATAATGGATACATTTTAGCTAAAATAACTCAAAGTTGTTGGATAAAATCAACAACAAGCAACACAAGTAGAATTATTCCTAATTCAGCATGTCATATATAACATCAAAGTGAAACACTGGGGTCCGGCAGTATTAATAAAATCCTTTAGTTTAGCAAAGAAAAATGTTATTTTTGTTGTACTGTTGTCTTGTAACATCTCTGATGTCCCCACTCTGGGCCAGTGCTCAAGGAGTCTCAATCCTCACCACTAACACTGAAGAGAGATGTTTAATTGGAATGCAAATGGATGCACTCAGTATTATGCACACAGGCAACACAATCAGCCCTGGATCTGGATTTTTTTATATTTGTCTCCCTCCAGGGCCTCAGTAAGCCTCCCCACTAGCACAGCTTTAGGCTTAAGTCCTCAGCTGAGTGTTCAAGCCAAGTCCTCCAGCACCCTCTCTGTGAAAACCAGTGCTTTGTGTCCCTGCTCCAAGTAGCTGACACACACACACCCACACACAGACCTGGGAAAGGCTGGCACAGATTTATCCACAGTGCCCCCTTCTGCCCAGAGTATTCTGCCCAGAGTATAAGGTAGCTATCACTGCCACCAAACACTAAAGCCAACTACCTAAGGCTCTTGCAAGGGTGCCCAAGTATACTGAGTGAAATTAATACTAATACAAATGGTAATGTTGACCAAACAGCCAGGCTTCAGGAGTGGCCACATTGTCTCTAATAGATATAAGTACTCTCAAAGCTTAAAATATTCTATTAAAAGACCAGCCACAATGGGAAGTTACAGAAAACAATGCTTAACTATCCTCACTATATTTTCCTGACTGATCTAGAGAATTACCATTCATATTTACTTAATAGAGCAAAGCAAGATGAAGTAGGTGAGGGCTCCTTCTATGGCAGGATCCAAGAAACAGACTGCCTTGAGACTTCAGTCTCAGCTAATATTAAAACATTATTTCTGTACAGAATGACATCACATACATCTGGTCATCTGACTTCTTGTTCCCAAGCACCCCCCCATTGCTGGAAACTGACAGAGTTTAACACCTACATGTCAATAATACACACACAAGAGCTGTTCTCAGATCCAATGCTGCTTCTGGAAGTCATAAAACAATTATAAACTTATGCTTCTCCTACATATACTGACAAACCTTGTTTCTTACAGACACTGTATCTCTGGCTTCATCTTTATGACCTAGGCCCAGTAAATTAAATTTTCTTTCTATTTCTCAAACTCAGGTAAATTGAGATGAACCTCTTCTCTTCCAGTATCCTCTGTTACAAATTATACATCTAAACAGTTACAATAATGCATATACATTTATTTTCTGCCCAGCAGAGAACACTGTTGATACATTTTTAACACAAGCAGCTTTACAAATAAATTTTTCAAACAAGCATCTGTAAGAATCAGTTTGATATACAAATGACATATAATTCTTTGCGAAATTCCAACTAGATATGCTGGTATATGTTATAAATCCACTGCCCTACTTCTCCTGGCATAGCTGGCAATACCTCATATCATCACATCTACCAGACATCTTCTGAATAAAAATAAGCATGCCATCTCTTCCTTAAATATTGCATATGTCAGCTTCCTCAACTCTCAAAGACTCCTGTATGATTAACATCAAGACTATTGAGCCACAGTAATTTTGGAGAAGTGATGTTGGCAGTAGAAAATAATAAATGCTATACATGCTGAAGTTCTGTCCAATTACCATCAACTTGCATATTGAAGCAGGTCACACAGAAGAAGTTGCCATTGTCATTCTCACCAGTAAAATACACAGCAAAGGTCCACAATGTATCATTTGTCTTTCTAACCCATAAAGCACATTGACATGAGGTGTAAGGTATTGTATTAATGGGAATTACAATGGGTCATACAGGTAGAAGTGAAAATAGATAAGGACATGTCTATACCCGAGAGAAATAGATGTCCCCCAATGAGCTCGGCATGAACTTCATGCACAGAATGCCAATCCATAATCAGTTAGAACCAAAGATGATAGTCATAACGGAACATATATAAATAAATGTTCACACACTCTGGAAATGTTTGTGTGTGGTGTAAGTAAAATGCTCAACACACAATGAAGAATACAGGGCAAAGATCAACACACTGATGACTAAAGCAGCAGTGTCTCATATCAGACAAATACACACTGAAAGAGCAGTATAAAAGGTAGAAAAACTGTTGTTATACAAGTGTACATGACTATTTATACATGGGAGAGTATGTATACCTGTCACAATACAGTAACAAAGGACTAAGAACAGTGAAACATTATGGAAGACTGAAAGATATTGAATAATGGACCATGGGTGTAGCTGATCAAGTGTTGAGGATATTGTAGACACTGAGATAGCACAAGCAAGTATTCTAAATAACATAAATATAACCAGCCTGTCACAAAAGGGACAGCCATATCTATGAGCCGATGGATATCCCTATGTGCAGGAAAGGGCTGTAAAAGGGCATGACGACTGGCACGCATCCAGATTTTGCCTGCCAAATGTCAAGGATGGGCAGTTATCATTGCTGTGGAAGGTGGACACAAGTTAAACAGTAGCACCCCATCACTACCATGCCCCAGATCCAACAACAAATGTAATGTCAGATACAAGAGCACATATCAAAAAGGTAGCAACCACATCCTCAGACTCACACTACTGTGTCATCTGTACCTGCACCCAGACTCTGGATAAGGAGGCAAAGCACCAAATGTCCATTGCTGGGAGCCTTGGGCAGTCCATTGCTCATGCACATAGACAGATACAATCAGACATCCAAACAGTCTGGCAAAATTGGATGTCTTTGTCTCCAGCCTGATTACACTGAGACATGGGAAATTCATTCATGGTATTGCCAAGGGCAAGGTTTATACAGTGAAAGTGCTGTTGCATGCCATCATGGAGAACCTGAAAAAGATCTGATGCAGTGGAAGTTTCTCATGATGGATGGCACATTTCTATGTGCAAGCAGCTGTATTCCATCTGTGGACAAGCTGGTGTTGCTGAAGGTAGGATGAAATACATACCCCTTAAGGTGTCCTTTATGAGCTATGAGAGTGAGGCTGCATATGGCCTTCTATTTTGCAACCTGCTTGAACTGGCTGTTGGGTTGGACACTCACATGTAAGGCTGAATACAAAATCTGGGACACTGAAAATGCTACCCAGAAGACCATTGAATGATACTTCCCTCAGGTGCTAGTCAAATGATGCAATATCCACCTTACCTAGATCCTTTTGTAACTGACACAGCAGTACTAACTTACTGGTCTTTATGGCAGAGATGCAAGATTTGCTATGCAGGCCTTATATATTGGCACTGGCATACATTCCACTGAGTGATATCCCTGATGCATACAGTCTGCATGTGTGATTACTGCATTAATAACTGGCAGGAATCCTTGCATTCTTTCTTGAAGGCTACATGTCTGGTAAACCAAAGAAGTGTGGCATACAGCATGCCCTGCAGCTGAGTGAGTGTCTGCCACCCAGGTATCCTGTCACTCACACCTACTTGCATGCTCACTCACATAGACTACACTGTCTTACTTACACTTTTGTTCTTGCTCTCACTCGCTCATACATTCATTCACTCACTGCATGCATTTGCTTTCTTACACTTTGCTTTTATACATTTTCACTCGTATGCATTCACTTTCGTATTATTTTAGTCTTGCATACACTGGTAACACATTCAATCACCATTCAAGCATGTCAATGCTCCATGCTTGATACCTTCAGTGTGGCATTTCCATTTTTGACAGTAATGTAGGTTTTCGCCCAAGTCACACATACAGTTATTGGAATTGTACAGTAAGAAAAGGTTATGTCTGTTGACAGCAGTATGATTTGTGACATAATTTGTTCCAAATGGAAAATAATAGAAGGTAACAATGATCTAAGTAGAATATTATGAGGGGGGCAAAATAATAGAAGGTAACAATGATCTAAGTAGAATATTATGAGGGGGGCAAAATAATAGAAGGTAACAATGATCTAAGTAGAATATTATGGGGGGGGGCAAAATAATAGAAGGTAACAATGATCTAAGTAGAATATTATGGGGGGGGGCAAAATAATAGAAGGTAACAATGATCTAAGTAAAATATTATGAGGGGGGCAAAATAATAGAAGGTAACAATGATCTAAGTAGAATATTATGGAGGACAAACCTTTGTTTATAAATTAAAAGGGGGCAAGTATAAAGGACATTTTACCATATGATAGTACTAATGGCACCCCTATCAATACATAAAAAGACAAGGGACTTACAGGCACAGCAGTTATGATGATTGCTTCTGTATTTTGGATGGACCCAATGTTTATTTTGAAGACACAGGGAGATCCTATACTAGTAGAAATTGGTACTACTGTAACTAAGTGCACTGAGTGGTTGGCTTTCTCTGTAGAAATAACTTAGACTAGAACATCAAAAAAATTAAAGAACACTTTGATCTATTACAAAAGGCAATTTAAATGATGTACTATACAAACACACCCTGAAATATACCAATTAAAAAATATCACTAGATTAGAGAGGAAGTGAATACAAGATGCAACTGAAAGTTATTGAAATGTTATAGCAGTCAAGGTAAGGAGCTGATAGAAGTCTTGGGACGAAAGAACACATTGATATTAAGTAGGTATTAAAAGGGAGGAGGATGAATAAAGGTACAAAAATATTTTTAAATAATTTTTTATTTTTTAACAACGACTCAAAGTTTTAAATATTATGTGACATGCATGTGACTTGGCCATTATTTAAGGAAGTGTTTATTTAAATAAGGTTTAAAATATCATGTTATTGCACGTGTGACTTAAGCCTTATTTAAGGCAGTTGTATCATGCTTATTCTTATTCTACAAATGTCTGGTGGGTTACTGGACAAAAGCACAAAACAATACAGTTTTTCTATGCAAAACTGAAGGATTTTATTGATCCCACTGGACCCTGGTGTTTGATGTGTTTTTTCTTTCGATTTTAACATTTGGATCAGGAACTACATTTGTTTTTTGGCTATTTTTATAACAACAAACTGGAAAATGTACTGGTATAAGCATTTAGCGAAGCCTTCACTATAATAAGCTAGTTCAAATAATCCAACAACAATGAGATGCATAAAATTGCACATAATCATAGATCATTTTGAATGTGCTTAGCAATGTCATCTAAGGATTTTGTATTCTGTGAAACTGCCATTTTTGCCTGCTACTAACACTTTGTTACCTTTAATTTTGTTTTCTCTCCCTTTATTCACCCAGCACTCCACTCTGCTAGCCCTGAACTAGTGACTGAGAATCTGTCCTGCCTGAAATCCAAGAATACATACCTTTTACTGAACCAATTGGACTCCGCCCGTACCATAAGATAGTGCAAACTCCTCTCCCTAAGACTCTAACTCTAAAGAACCTAGAAAGTATGTGTTACAATGACTGTAGTGTTACTACATTTTACCTATTTAATGTCTTGTAACTGAGGACTGCTCCCTAGCCAGGTCAGCCAGTACACTCACTCTATTCTACCCCCTCCTCCCACACCTCATCACTTTACCTACAAGTTAACTAAGCTGCTTAGCTTTGTTCCCCTCCTCTATTCCTTGACTTTAAAGCACACTAGGAAAGCTTATTTATTTTTGTTTCTATTCTCCTTTTCTAAGGACTCGCCCCACATGTCTATCCCACTGCTCTGATCCACATATTATCTAATAGCCTGCTTGAACTTTTCTCTGTTCTCCCAGTACTGCTCACTCCTCTATTCTTACAACTTCACACTCTCCTCTGGACACATCTTTACCTTAACTCAATAGTCAGCATTTCACTGATTGTTCCTGGGGTCCTTCTCCTTCACTGGCTCTATCCCGCTCCGTTCGCCCTACGGGCTCACTCCGCTCCCCTCCCTGCCCCCTATTCCCACCCGCCCCCACTGCTTCTACATTTATTCATCTAAACCACTCCCCTTCAATTAATACCAATCATAGGAGACCACACCTTAAGTTCCAGAAACTCCACACCCAATACTCACCTACACTATCCAACTTATTCATCTTAACATTCCACTACTCTCTACACTGACACTATGTCACTATTATCTACCTATTCTCAACGGAATCTCCTACTTCCATACTTCATCACACCTCTTCTTATTATACTTTATCTACTTACTTTCTATGAGCACCTCCAGTACATAAACCTTTTCCACCCCACAAAGCAAACCTCCTCAACTCCCATAGCCTACACTCATTCTCATTCAAACACACCTAGTACAATAACCTACCTATCGGCAAAATACCACAGACTAAATCATATTAAATACTATTGGCCTCAAGCCAAGAAATCTCTGTTCCTTACATGTAAACACCTACAAATCACACTTAGCTACCAACTCCAATCAATAATAGATGGCGATATCCAACCTAATCCCGGTTCAAGCCCTACACTTCCTACAGTTACCCATATAGCAACCCCTACTACCACCCAATCCCTTATTAGACCTCCCAACTCACTATTAATAGCCCATCTTAATATAAGAAGCATAAATAACAAAGTTGCCCAAATACATGCTCTCATAGATGTACATTCATTTGACATCCTGTGTCTTACTGAAACTTGGCTCAAACCATCTATACAAGACAATGAATTTACTCCACCAGGATATAGCACATTAAAATAAGATCGATTAGTTAAAAAGGGAGGCGGAATAGCAATACTTTACAAGTCTGGACTACAAGTTACCTCAATTGACTCTAAGCCCCCTCCAACTAGTAATGAGGAAATACTTATCTTCAAACTCCAACTCAATAACCATAAATCTATTTATATTATTGCCGTCTATCTTCCCCCAGGGAATAACTCAAACAACCTAGAAAATATCCTGAATTGGCTATCAACCAACAATCCCCAAGAGACAATAGTACTCGGAGACTTTAATATAAATTGGAATAGCTGTACCTCAGAACAACCCTCTACCCATCTTAATTTACATGACTTTACTCAAACTATAACCTCCCCCACAAGGACCAATAAACAGAACAACACTGAAAGCACCCTAGACTGGATACTAATAAATAGACATCACCTAAGCTATAAAGTAGGAACTCTCCCTGAGGATATAAGCAACCATGCTCTAACCTTCATAATCAGAGACAAGACTGATATCCAAAATCCAACTACCTATAGAGCAGTGAGGAATAAAACAAAATTTAACCCTGATATTTTCAAAAACGAACTTAGAGCATGCAACTGGGTACCCCTTAAAAGTCTACCCCTAGAGGAAGCAGTAATCTACTTTAACAGTAAATTTCTAAACATTCTCGACCTCCACGCTCCAAAAAGGACCATTAAAATTAGAAACAAACCAGCCCCCTGGCTCTCAAAAGATACAAAACAAAAAATGCTACTTAGAAATAAAATCTGGACCTTATGGTGTACTACCAAAAACCATGAAGATCACATCAAGTTCAGACAGTTAAGAAATGACACAAAAAAATCAATACTGTTAGATAAAAGAAAGTACTACATACTACTCCAAAATACCCAGCAAAGTAACCCCCAAAAATTTTGGGCAGGTATAAATACTCTCTTACACCCAGGTCATACTGTCACCCCCCCACCTGTAGGTGCAGACCAGGACAATCCAAAGGAAGTAGCAAGAACCTTTAACACCTTCTTCACTGAAACCATTCAGTCTCTTTCCAACCAATTATCTCCCAATAGCTCAACTCTAACATCCCATAATACTACCTTACCTCCCCCATTTCATCTCAAACCCATCTCTACATCCCTTATCCGTACCCTTCTGCAAAAACTCAAACCTACCACCATTGCTGCCGATCTCCTTCCTGCTGAATATCTACAGAAAGCAGCAGATGAGATAGCCTACCCAGTTTCCATTCTGATTAACAGAACAATATCTGAAGGTGCAATTCCTATCACATGGAAGATTGCACATATTATCCCCCTTCATAAGGGTGGAAACTCTAGGGATTTATCCAATTACAGACCTATTGCCATACTTTCTCCTTTGGCCAAAATCATGGAGAAATGCATTCATATGCAACTGTTAAAACACCTTATAGACAACAACTTGCTAGCTAACTGCCAACACGGTTTCAGACCATTTCACAGTACTACTACTGCCCTTTTATCCTTCTCCAACTGTATAAATAAAAACCGCAATAACAACACTCTATCCTCAGCCCTCTTTATTGATCTCTCCAAAGCCTTCGACATGGTTAACCACAAACTTCTCATTAACACACTGAAAAACCTGTCCCTTGATACTCTTTCTATACAATGGTTTGAATCCTACTTAAGCAATAGGCAACAAGCAGTCATGTGGGGGAACAACCTATCTCCCTATCTCCCCATCTCACTAGGTGTCCCCCAAGGTTCTATACTTGGACCACTTCTATTCTCTGTCTTTATCAATGACCTGTACACTGTTATTCCTCAGGCCTCCTTAATACAATATGCCGATGACTCCACATTAATCTGCACAGCCCCAAATCCAGCAGACCTACAATCTCTTACCCAAAAAGTGTTTAACACAGTTGAGGATTGGCTACAACATCAATGTCTTATCCTAAATCCTAAAAAAAACCAAACTTCTACTTTTTACTCCCACCCATAGACACACACCTCTAAACTTTACTGTCACTTCTAACAACTGAACTATTATATCCCCTGACTCTAACACAAAACTCCTAGGGGTACTAATTGACAATAACCTTAACTTTGAGGCCCACATAAACAATACCATAAAAACAGTTAACAAAAAACTAGGCTCACTATATAGAATCAAATCCTTTCTTACCCCACTAGCTAGATCTACTATTGCCCAGACCCACTTAATCTCTACCCTCCTCTATGCCTACCCTATTTATACTAACCTCTCAAAACCAATATGAACAAACTAGTAGTCTCCTACAACAATATTGCAAGATTTGCAACTGGCTCTACATTTAGGACCCACCACTGTATTAATTATAAAAATCTTGGTTGGCTAGAGTTACCCAACCTACTTCTACTTAATCAATTAATAATTGCCTATAAAATCCTGTATCAGCCTAGTAACACACCGATTCTTACCAACCTTATCACTCCCTACAGTAACCTTAATACCCTGCGCTCAGCTACTAAAATGCTAGTACTAACACACAAAGCCAACAACAAGGCAGGGGACTCTCTATTCTCTAACACCGTTGGTAAAACCTGGAACTCTCTTCCCAGCGACCTAACCTCACTACCATCACTTACACAATTCAAAATCAGGCTTAAATCCTACCTTAAAACACATTGGCTATGCACCTGTCTTAACCCAGACTAACATCTCTTGTCTTCTCACTAAATTTCTAAATCTTAATGTCTACATAATCTATCTGCATACTGGATTCCAGAAGCTTAACTTGTCTTTCAACTAATTTGGACTCTCTCTTATATCTTAATATCTCTCTTTGTCACTCTAGTATCTTATGTTAACACACCTCTTTCTAGCATGTTCCTGTACTGTACTTATTTACTTATTTTTTACCCAACTATTTATTTCAATATGTTCTTTTTTGCATAAAATAGCTAAATTGTATATAGTACTTCTATTTGTTAAACTGTGAATTATTTATTTACTGTTTTTATTTGATTAAAGCCATACATTGTTTTGTACACTCGAGGAGCTTTTCTCCCCGGGCCTCTGCTGAAAATGGATATGTATCCAGCTGGACTAGCCCGGTCAACAAATGTAAAATAAAATAAATAAAATAAATAAAATGTACAAGTTATTAAAGTGCAGGACCAAGCAAGAATTTAGTTTTCCACATGAAACTTTATTGCCGTTGAATAATGGACCATTTGTATGTGCCTTACACTCAAGAAATAGCCTCCCAGAGAAAAGAATAGTGCTAAACATCAGCTTTATCATGTTGAGCATCACCTGAAAATAGTGTCCAGTACTTTTCAACATGACCATGACTTGTTAGAAAAGTAACAAATGCTAAGGCCTTCTAAGCATTTTATGAAGTAGAAGCCTTTCTAAAGCACCAAATTAAACTCACAACAGCATAAAAAAAGATAAATAAGTTCTGTCTGTTCAATTCTTCAGTGTATTGGTAAAGAGTTATGATGACTCGGGGATGGTGAACATCTTTAGTTAGTCTCCTGATTGTACTGTTTTATGCAGCATGCATTTTATTTCAGTGATCTTAAAAAATCACTGATGAAGGCTACTTGCAGAAACCGGTCTGAAATGTGATATTAAAATATGATTTTGGTCCTTATGGTGCTGGCTTTCTTTACTGAGTATCTATCAAGTTTGTTTAGCCGATCGCACCAGCCATACATGCTAGCTTACTTTTGGAAGTGATCTTAAAAAAGCCTGCTGAAGCACCAACTCATTATATTTAGTTTGATCAAATAAAGAAGGAAAATGAGCCAAGATATCATTCTGTATGGAGTAGTGTGTGCTATACCATTCTCACCCCCCCTGGATCAGTACATCATTAATGCGACTGCACCAGAATACCACCACCCTAAGATCTGCACCATATCCTCCATTACAGTAGAGACAATCTGTCAATCACACAGAACAGAAGTGAGGTCACTTCTTCAAGGTGAATGCTCTTCTTTAAAAGTCTATTGTCCCATCTTCCTTGCCAATGAAAAGTTTTCTCTCTCAGTTTTTAAAGGTCATGTGATCTAGAATTCCAAGACATAATCAACATTGATGAAGCCAAGTTTAGACCAGATGATTTGAAAGATGACTTAGCTTTACTTATGGCATACTGCCATCATTAGATTCTATATTTCATTTGAAATGTTAATTTATAGTATACATTATAAAAAAGTGGATTTTATGTAGATAGTGAGACAAAAACTAAAAAAAGTACAGAAAAAATGCTGTTGGAGTTCTCCAGTTGTGTTTGAGTGGTATAACCTATGAAACGTGTGATTATTTGTGTGTTTGTATATACAGGGAGAGAGAGTGAGAGTATAACACTTAGCTACTTTCTGTACCGAACGTTATTCATAAAAAAATATGACAAACTTCAGCATGAAGGCATATATTTATAGATAAGTCCACATGTCAGCTTTAGTAGTAGTCTTTAAATAAATAATATATATTAACCTTGTGTAAGACATGAAACCTGGCAAACGTGTGGAAATACAACCGTTTCCCAGAAATTACTGAAACCCATACATTCCACAGCTTGGGAAAGCACAATGCACACTTCTAATCACAGCAGGCTATTATACTGATAGTGAAAAGCTAGTACTCCAGCTTCAGATTAACTATAAATTCCACGCAGCTGCTGGATATAGCTACATAGCGTCTTCCTAGCATCAATATGATAGAAAAACGTGCATGAAATAGCATCAAAGATCTTTTTTATATGCATGATGCTAATTTTAAAACTAAAATAAATTATTTTAATAATTATTTTATTTCATTTATTTATTTGCATTTCTTTACAAGGGTGCAGCACAGTTTAATAAACACCATTTTCAGGCTCAGCCTAGGTAGTATGTAGCACAGAAATAAATGTTTGCAGCATTAATAATCAATAAAATATATAAGCAATTAAGCAGTATGTAAGAAGTTGCAGAACAACCAGCTTTGCAGCTAAAACTGATACAGATGCTTTAGAATTCTACTCACATGTAAACTGCTGTTTTAAAGCATCTGTGGTTATCCATCAAAAGTAATTTGAAACTTCAGAATTAAACTTTTATGGTAGTATTCTCACATAAACATACTTTATAATAAGAAAAAAATGTTTGCTATGCACAAAAAAGTCCCTTTCTCTCATCATGCAAAGGATAAAACACTGAACAGTAAAGATGGCAAACAAAGCTTTAGAAGGTATAATGCAAGCTATTAACTAAAGGCCATCGCATCTTCCAATGAGAATCACAGGACTTAACTATATCAGGGAACTCATCAGTAAAGCCCAGGAATTCACCAAGCTGCTGTCTAACAGTGTCACTTATACTAATCTATATATAGGTCAGTGACAATATCGTAGCCAACAAATTCCGTAGTAATTTCATTCGCTCCAGGTAGTCCTACAGTCCCACATTACTCCCAACTTCCAGCATGTACTGCAAGTTTAAGTCTCTTTGGCACAGGACTTTGGCAAAGGGAGACTTTGTATACCAGTCAATTTACTTAGTTACAAGGAACCAAGTAAATACATTGGTCTGCAGTGTAACCATCAGTGAGATCCTAGTAATCAAACTCATACACAAAATATCAGGCTTTCTACTGGAAATGTGCAATACTGCATTCCTACATCAACCAATTTTCCTTTGCTCTTAAGAAAAGCAGTCTGAGGTTGCATTCCTGTCTTCACACATAAATACCAATCTCCTATAGAAATGCAATGCTCCCCTGAACAAGAGAAAGCCATCAGGAATTTCAATGGGTTAGTCTTATATGGTTTTGAAAACAGTCCATTCTGTTTTAAATTTAATTTGTGGGAAGAATTTTGCTTAGTCAACATTTAGAATAATAGATAGCACTCATAACAAAAGTCTTTAGCAGGTTTATTTTAACATCTGCTTTTGGAGCATGTTTGTTACAATGCTCAGAGGAAAACATACCCTGTCAGATATTTTAGAAGGCTGATTAGCAAACTAGCTTTTAGAGGAAGATGAAATATGAAGGTATTATTAGATTTTTAAACATGCAAACCTTCTGTAGGTGTTAAAAACTGCACTGAAAGCATTTGCAAGGTTCTCCTCTGCATTTTACAGAAACACTGCCCTATGATAAAAATCTGCTTCCTAACTGCTTCACTGAGACAGCAAAGGTTATTTACCTTTTACAGAACAGCTTTGAGGGATCCAATATACACCATAGATAAACATAAGTCATGATCATACTGCAGTGCAGAACCAAAAGAAATACTAGAAAGGCTAAGAAAATTGCAATACAGTTGAAACATGTTGTGATGACCCACCACTGGACCAGTAATCAAGAAGCCTCATTCCTCACTACTGGCACCAGTTGAGGACATACACTGGGAGGATAACAGGTGCACACACAGTATTTCCAGATGCAGCTCTCTGCATCAAATGCGATTTCCTTTAAGAGCACAAGGAGACCACAGTCAGTCCGGGGCTGGCTTTTCCCTCATTCTCCATATCGCCAATAAGACTCCACACTGGCACAGCTATAGAGCTGAGATCTAAGCGGAGAGGTCCAGCACCCTCTCTGTCCAACTGGTGCTTCGTGTCACTGCCCAAGTAGCTGACACACATATTCTTTGAGATTTGATTTAGACACACACACACACACACACACACACACACACACACACACATATACATAGACACACACACACACACACACACACACACACACACACACACACACACGGGAAAGGGTGGCACAGGTTTACTACCTATGCCCCCTTTTGCCCAGACTATAAAGCAGTTGTCCTTATCAGCTACTTTAAGGTTCTTAAAGGGTGTCCAATCTTACTGCGTAATTTTAGTATTAATACAAATGGTAGTTTGACCAATAGCAAGGCTAATAGGAGTGGTCTGCATAGTGTCACCAAATAAGGATGCAAGTCCTCTCAAAACTTAAATGTCTCTAGACAGATCAGCCACAAAGGTTTAAATATATTTAATCATAAATAATAAAAGAACAAGAAAAAACGCAGTATATAATTACAGTGACATCAGAGTTCAAAATGACAGAAAATATTTAAAAGAACATTGCAGGACAGTCTCAGATAAAGAAAGAAATAATCTAAACTAAACTTTACTATATTCCTGACTATATCCAAAGAAAATTGTACCATTCCCTAGAAACTTACTTCATCAGAGCAAGGGAGATGTGTGGTGAATGGTTCTTGTCAAGTCCAAAACAGAATACAGACTGCTCTGTCTCTCTAAGATAGTTCTCAAATTAATATCTGAAATATTACTGCTGGGATCGCTTGCAGAATGACATTTCTTGTCATCTGACTCTATCTCAGGTGGACCCTCCTACCACTGCTGGAAGCTGACAGTATTTAGCATCTACCTGTGAAAATACATAGACCCCAGATCTTTGGCAGATGCTGGAAGTCATAAAACAATTACATTCCTTCACATTTCAAGACTAGTAATTATTTCACCCTAGAGACAATACAGAAAGCTCCCTAGTTTACATATTGTGCCTCCTTGCTGCATTGAAACTGAAATATACCATATTTTATGGTGTAGCCATAAACTAATTTAATTTCAGTTATTTTTCTAAAGTTAGCCTCCTGTATTATAGTTTCCGTTGTTAAAATATATACATTTAAACAGTTACAATAGTGCATGTACATTTCTATTCTTTTCCAGTAGGGCACACCGTGGTTAAATTTTAAGCACAATCACTTTATAAAATGCCTTGTTAACACACATCTGTACAAACCAGTTTGATATACACATGACATACCATTCTAATACATTTCTAACACAAGCATCTTACACAAATCATGCTAATATTCACAAATGACATATAATTATTTACAAAATTCCAGATAGCTGGGCTGGCAGTATCTCCCTTTGTCACACACGTAATGCAAAACACCTTTGTAATATCTTGTGTGGGAAGTGAACTCTAATGCATAATTCAGGTTGGTCACATATGAAGCTGCACAGACATCACACATCCAATTACTTGGTCTTTTGGTGATTTAAGGTGTCTGTGTAGCTCAGAATGGAATATCATGAAATATCTTATATAATCCAGAATACAAGCAGAGACAAATATTTAAAAACACCTAAATCATCTCTGCAAACAATGGCAATTTGTATAGTAGGGGACATATGTTTGCTGTCCCTGCATGCAGCTGTGTGTAGCATGTGCTTGTTCTGGTACTAGGACATCAGCCAAAATTCTCTAATGAAAAGATAAAATGTTGTGTTGGTAATCATGGTTGTACATCTTTATCTGTACAGTCAATGTGGTTATTTACATTTTTGCAGGGAATTTTCATAGAAGCTACAGGCATGAAGGGGAGGGTCTTGTTTATTTATTTGTTTAATAACAGGGCAGTTAGGCTGAACAAGAAAAGCCCCCCTTTGAGATGAGACCCATAGAAAAGCTCCAAGCAATGAGAATAAAAATATAAGTAGTAATCTCAGGTCACACCACTGTCTATCCCTTAAGCAGCTCAACTGGCTTGAGTTGCCCCATATAGGTTCATAGGTTCATAGGTTCATAGGTAGGTACTAGGCTATTGGCCCTAGGGCCTATACAATCTAGCCAAAAAGGTACCCTGGCTTTTGCCACCCAAGAAAATTATTTTCCTGTGCCCCTGTCAAGCAGAACCACAGAAGTGATCCCCGGGGTGAATTTTCTATTACCCATCCAATCATCATAAACTTCTATTCCTTCCTGAGATAACCCCTGCACTTCAGCATCTAATCCAACCCCACATTCCCACTAGAACCTTAAGATCTAGCAACCAGAACCTCATAACTGTCATCCAACATATAAATAATGCTGGTAAATCCCTCTTTGCCAGCATTATTACCAAAACCTGGAACTCACTACCAAGCCAAATAGCTTCTACCACCTCCTTTATTCTTTTCAAAAAACTGTTGAAAATACACTACTTAAGTAATTGGCTATGCTCATGCCATTCACCAGGCTAATCCATACCAAGTGTATGATGTTTCAAGGTACAGCTAAGTATAAACAGTTTCCCCCAGAATGCTTATGAACCTGTTGATATTTACTTAAAACTGCAAAGAAAAAAAAATACATAGACAAATGCTGTAAGAATTGTTAACTGTAGTAATTGTTAATCTGTAACATAATGTGTATCAATGCTATATTTACACTCTATTTTTTTCTCTCATGTACTGTAGAATGTTATTGTATTGTGGAGCTTTTCTCCCCGGGCCTCCGCTAAAAATGGACCTGTGTCCAGTTGGACTTTCCCAGTAAACAAATGTAAAATAAAATAAAATAAAATAAAAATAAAATAAATAAATAATGATCTAATACATGGAGTTCTAAGGAAAATACTACAATAATAACAGCAACAGTATATAATGGGTACTAATGAAATACTACATTAAGAACACAAACAACACAAGAGTAATGGTCTTATATAAGAAATACTAAGGAAACATGGCAATATAATATCAAGATCTCTGACAATGGTATTACTTGTATCAAACATTAAATAGTGCAGTTTTATGCTACAGGAGGGAAGAAAAGGAGGTAGAGTATAGGAAATAAGAGGAAACAGTAGAAAAGTGGGAAGAACGGAAGGGGTGAGAAGGAAAAGTGTGAACTTAGGGAAATTAAAGGAAAAGGGAGAAACATTCGGAGAAAGAAGATGAGATAGTACAGCTATACAAGCAACTTACAGTTTGTGCTTAAGGTGTGCATATACAAGGTGTCATATAGACGTGATTGTGGCTTGAAGGTTCCATATTATCTTGGGGAGGTGCATGAGTACAGTGTTGTTTTAATTTGGGTTTGAATCCATTTAACTTGTGCATTTGTTTAGTGGAAGTGGTAATATGTTCCAAAGTTTGGTGACATAACTGAATACAGAGTATCTCCTGCTTCATTGTTTAACTTTGTGGTGGCAAGAAGTTGTTTTTCACAGGAGCGCAACTCTCTGCAAAGTGAATACTGCAGATGGATGCTTATTGTAGTTGCAGATAAGATTATGGACTGTAACAAGCTGGATCTAAATTAGTTGATGTGGTAGTTCTAACCACTGCAGTTGTTTTAAGGCAAGCCAGTGGTGAGTCCTGTATGACAGATTTGTGGCAGATTTTGCTACTTTTGATGTAGCATGCTTCTGACTTTGTTTGCTCTGTGGCTTTCAAGTTTGTAAACATGGCTGATGCATATAGGAATGTGGACTGGGCTATGGTTTTCTTCTTTGAATCAGTTAGGTGTAGGATGGATCAGTAGATAAGTCAATTTTTTTCTTATTTATTTATTATTATTATTATTATTATTATTTTTATTATTTTTTGAAGACTTGCTGTATTTGCTGATCAAATTTCAGTTTTTTGTCTACAGTTGTGACTAGCAGCTTTGTGTGGGTTACTTTTTCTACAGTAATGTTATTGGCTGATGTAATATTAAATGAGTGTTTGAGGGCAGATGATTGTTTTGATGTAAATAAAATTAATTTTCTTTTCTTAAGGTTTAAGATCAAGTTTGCATTGGGTAGCCAGGATTCAGGATGCAACAGTGGAAAAGCATGCTTGGGTGATTGTTTTTCAAGATTTGTTGCAGGATAGAGGAGCGTGGAGTCACTGGAGAACTGCAAGATGGTGGCTTGTGTTCTAGTAAAGTAGAGCTTGTTTATGCTACTCCTTTCGGCTTTTCCCGGTTAGGGGTCGCCGCAGCAGATCACCTGTCTGCTCATGATTGACAGTGGTGTTTTATGGTGTCAAGTTGCCAGCCCAGTACCCAACCTTCCACAGAAGGCACACAAATGCACACACTCACACCTAGGGCCAATTTAGAGTGTCCAATCCACCTACAGCATGTCTTTGGGATGTGGGAGGAAACCAGAGCACCCAGAGGAAACCCACGCAACCACAGGGAGGACATGCAGACTCCACACAGTAGGCATCCCAGCCAAGGATCGAACCAGAGAACCTCTTGCTGTGAGGTGGCAATGCTAATCGCTGCACCACTGCGGCCACCCCAAAGTACAGCTTGTTTATAAATATATTAAATAGAAGGGGACCGATAATCAAATCTAGAGGAATACCTAAAAGGAGCTAGAAGAAAAGCTGAGAAGGTGTTTTGCCATTTTACAGCCTGCAGTCTTTTGCTAATGCACCTATTGAACCAGGAAAGCATAGGCTGGGAGAGGCCTAGGGAGGAGAGTTTCATTTGTAGTTTAGGTTGACAGACAGTGTCAAATGATTTTGATAAGTCAAGGAAGATGGACGATAGTAAGTGACTTACATTTCTGTGATGAGTGATTGTACTGATGAAATGTAGAAGGACAATTGTGGTGTGAAGGCTTGGATGAAAGCCATGTTAGGTCTGCGAGAGGAGGTTGTTGGTAATGGGGTGCTCAAGGAATGTGTGTGAATGCATTTGTCTGGGATTTCAGATAAGGGAGACAAGTATTGGAATAGGTCTGTATTTAGAGAATTCTGTTGAATTTCCACCTTTGTGAGGGGGGTATGATACAATATATTTTCTTGGGGCTATGGGCATGGCTCTCTGTAATGGAATGGTTAATAATTATGGAGACAGTGTAGGCCAGTGGCTTTGTCGTCATTTCAATATATTCTCCAGGAAGGTTATCTGCAGCTAGATTTGTAGGTTTTAGATTTTGAAGATGCTTGTGTCACAGTTATGAGTATTAGAAATGCAATAATGCTGTTGTAGGCACCACAAATAAGTTAAAAAACACAAATTAGCATTTCCTAATCATTAGCAAGTATAAGTATCAAGGAAATGTATAACTATTAATAGGCAAGACATTTAGCGTTAGTTCTGCACCTTCCAACTTCCAAAAAAGTAACAGATATGCTTGATAAGAGATAAAAGTGCGCTGGTTCACCTGGATGTTGATAAAAGTGCACTGGTTCACCTGGATGTTTAGATGATTTATTAGTCAATTGGAAATCTGACAATAATCACATCAGTTTTTTTTAGTAGTTACGAGTATGACTGCCATTTTCAAGATTCTATTGCAGTGTGACATCCTCTGTACATTGAGTGCTTCATACCATCATTGCCATCTGCATCTCACACAGCTGCTGTCGGCTCCAGACGTAAGTTATCAGTCTCCTCTTCCTGGTTGGGCAATTAAATGATTCAATGTAGCTTGAAAGCTTTGGCAGAAAGAGTCTGTGTCACTGTGTATGCTGCCACTGGGGAATTTTGGTATTCATGTTGCTGGGTTGTTTATTAATTAATTTATTTTATTTTATTTGCATTCATTTACTGGGAATGTCTGACAGGCCAAGGCCACTTTTCAGTGGAAGCCTGGGAGAACAGTGTGTAAAATTTCATAGTATAAAAGACAGGTCTCTCAGATTGCAGACTCATAATCAAACATATTTAAACATTCAAGCAATAGTGGTAGCATATGCATAATGCAACACACATATTACAATCCAATTTAAATACGAGTTTAAAATAAAAGTTAAACTATTTCAGAAATATAGCTCTGGATTGCTAGTTGTTGCAGGGTTATGTAGTGATATTTTTGTTTGCCTGATAATATTGTAAAGCCACAAAGATTGTTGGCTGTCATCTGAATGAATTTAGCATTGCATCCAAAGTTAAGAGTTGTCATAGAAAGGTGATATTCCAGTTTTAGAAATAAAATTATAAAGCCAACTGCCCTTCAAAAATCTAAAATCAAGAGATTGGAGTACTTGCAAGTAGGTGTGTGTGTGTGTGTGTGTGTGTGTGTGTATGTGTGTGTGTGTGTGTGTGTGTGTGTGTGTGTGTGTGTGTGTTTGTGTGTGTGTGCGTCATGCAGAAGATCTTTTAGGAATTATTAGAAATTGCTGATAATCTAGCAAAAGGTGTGACAGAGTAAACATTCCTAAGGAAATTCCAATTGCAGTAACAGCTAAAATGAATGCTAGAATGGGACATAATGGCTAGGAGCTGTTGTGAGCATTAAACTTTATGATGAAAGATAGGCCTGAAAGGGTAGGTGATAGCTTAAAGGCATGCTTTAAGAGAAGATATGAATAATTAGAAGGAAAACATTATGTGCTTTTGTGAACTGGTGTTATAATAGTTGTACTATGGAATACTGGATCCGCCATACATTAGACACAAAAAATTGCAGCTATAACATCTAAGTTTTATAAAATCATCATGTGAACAAACTACTATAGAAAACAGCGTAAAACAATAAAAACAATGGGTGCCCACAGAGGAGCTTATGCCCCTGCATTTTATACGTACTACATCTGAGGATGCACAATCTTAGAGAAGTATGAAAATTTGCAAAAAAAATCACCTGTTTCCTCTTTATTCAACCACTTAATAAAGCACAGGACTTGGAAGCAAGCAAACAAGCAAACAATCAAACAAACAAAAAAAAGCTCAGATGCACTACATGTCAACAGACTCTAGATATGATTAATGAGAATTCAAGAACTAATAACGAGTCATATAATATAGCGATTCTGTTATAATTTTATCACACTGAGTGCATTTGTAAACCACGGTTATTTTTTTAGATGCTATAAAATATATCTAGACAAGCACCAAGCTTCCAAGTGAATTTGTAGGACAAAGGTGGAATAGACTGTATATTGATTTTGCCAAACAATTCCTGAACATGTTATTCAAGACTGAGATTATTGCAGATTAAAATGATTAGAACTGCTTCATCTGACTGAGGTTATGCTGCAAACTATGATAAGTAATTGATGCGTATGGGCTGCCTTGACTCAGAGATAAGTGTCATCATGCATGTATGCACAATTCACATTAGACGAATGGCATTGTTTCCCTAAACATAGAACAAAATCCATTCCATTCCTGTTCTGGTGCATCCTGCAGCTATGTTCAGCAGAAGGGTCAATTTAAATATTCGAAGTTGTAATGAAAAAAATGTTAAACATCACACCGAAAGTGGAACATAAAGTGTTTTTATTCTTTACACAGCAAGAATCATGCTTAACTGTCCCGCTGGACAAACTCGGGCTTCGCCCTTGTGACCAAACCATGCCAACCTTGCGTAAATCCAGCATTACCCACACCCAGCCGTGGTTTATTGCTATAATAGAATTTGACACTGAACCTTCACAAATGGAGGTATGTAAACTTGATGTTTTCACAAGACTCCATAAAGCCATGCTGTCAGTCTGAAGTTAAAGAGGGACCTTAGACAACAGTGGAGTTAAAATATTCATATAGGATTAGGAAGTCACACAGTGCCTGGCTTTTTCATGTTAAGTTTTAAGATTATGAACTGACAGCCTAAATATGTAGACATTTATCTATTTTAAATCATGATTTTCAAAAATTATGTTTTACCCTGATCCAGAGAACCTACACATTTTATCTGTTCACTGTTCACTTGTTTGTTTGTTAACAGGGTAAAGGGACTACTCAAAAACAGACTAGTGCAATAAAGCACTGGTACATTTACAAGAGCTGTGCAGAAAGCACGATTTTCAAGAAAAACAAATGAAAATAGAATCTCTAGGTAAACTTTGGGGAAATATATTGGGAAGAGCATTTATTCATATGAAACACCAAACAAATTGATTACAGTGTTCAGAAATCCATGTGTTTGAATCTAAGCAGGAACATTTATATTCCTTCATTAGATGCGATTTCAGTATTTTATTGAGCAATGGAAGATCACTTCAGGCGCTAAAGAATTTCAAAGGGATGGGGCTGAATTACTAAAGGAATTCTCACAAACAGAAACACATAACTGTGGCCTACAATTCATATTTGCATTCAAACTACAAAGAGGGGAGATGATTGTGTATATTCAGATTGCTATTCTGAATGTTGGCAGTGCAATGTTTCCATAAAAGTGAGTCAGACTGCAGCCTAAAATGCATCTGTGCCAGTGATGGGCAAGCCAAAGATGACTTGGGCCAAGCTTGAGCTTGAATAGAAGCTTTGCTTAGAGTTGTGGTCTGCCTAACAAGCTGGTAATGATATGAACCATGTGTGGGCATTAACCTGACTGAAAGTGGTGTCATGTCTGAAGCTATCATCTTTAAGCTTCAGAGATAGCTTATTGGGGAAGTTTATGCATCTTACAGCAACAAGTTGATAAATGTTAACTGTTTTATGTTAAATGGTTTTCACATTCTTCACAATGTGACACCAATAAGTAAACAGAATGTGGATACCATTTTTACGGATCACTTCTGAATGAGTATTGATGTGGCTTGGTGGGAGGGGCAGCATTTGTAAAACAGCAACATAACCATTATATTTATGTGACAACTTTACAATCAACATTTGCATACTCTCTCAGAAAGGGAATATACTACTCGGAGAGTAGCATGTGTTTTATACTCAGGTAACTTATTGTAATTCCCTGAATGTGTTTTTAACACAATCTGCCTTAGGAGAATTAGCATAAGGCTACTTATATATAGTTAATTTTAACCCATATATTATTTTTGGATCTGGCTCAACTTTTAATGGGCTCTAGCCAGGGCAGGTGTTAGCATTTTGGGGGCCCCAGCAAATGTCAAGTTCAGGAGCCCCCCTAGGCACTCCCTTCAAAGTATCACCCTGTCACTGCCACCCTCCTCGAAAGCAGCCTTTTTGTTCATGCTGCAAACTTTTAGGAGTGGTATGTACAGACTAACCTGTAGCTACAATGTTCTTACATTACAACAGGCCTATGTACCACACTGTGTTTATCCATCTCACAGAGGGACATTCACAGTTACTGACATTTTAGTCACAACAATGATACATAACAGCAACTCTACGTACAGGTCTGGACTTATGTGAAATGCTGTCTATATGCTCTAAAGTGCATTATATTTTATTTTATTTTTACATAATCTTTTCATCCAATGATGGCTTGAACAACAGTTATGATTAAGGAAAGAAATTCATTGTTGCTGTTCAGCTTAAGTTTTCTTTGCATTCTTTCAGCACACCTTTCCTGACCAAGACAACACATTAATAACCATTTAGGAAACAACTCAGATAAGCTGGACCCCAGGAAGCCATAGGGTTATAGGTGTTCCAGGATGCATGTTCCCAACCTTTTAATCCAATGGTGTCCGAAACAAAAAGATGAGTAAGAAAAGAATTTCAATCTTTTCTTTTTCTTTCAAGGAAAACATAAACTGTGCCCAAGGCTTAATATTCAAAGATGACAAAATAGTACCTCACAACAAACTAACAAGCCATTTGTTGTCTGGATAAATAGGTCCAATCTGGGGATATGACCTGCCTCCCCTAACCCCTTCACCAAAAAAGATGGTCACTGCCTATGCATCCCTCTGGTGTTAGACTGGGATGGAAGCAGAGGTTCAAAATGCCACAGTCGTGTTTCAAGTTGAGAGCTGACATACATATACATAGCATGCCTCCTCACATCTCAACCCAAACTGTCAAAGGCAGCTACCTGTATACATGCCTGAAGTGTGACTGTGAGTAAAGTGAAAAGAATAACGATTATAGTAATGTATTCAACTTTGTTGCTCGTAGACAATACACACTGCCCCTACAGACGCTATAGTAACCTTCTTTGTACACCTCTGTGGTCTGTGAGAAAAGTAATACAAACAATGATCACACTGTCCTCAGCCCAAACAAGAGCTGTAATGAGCTCATGGGCACACCTCTGTGGTTAGACTGTAATGCAAATTAACAAAGTAACCTCCCACATAACCTCCTGCAGCTTTCTGTACACACACATCTAAGCTTGGCTGGTTTTGGAATGGGTCTAGCTGATAGCAGAGGTGATTGTCAGCTTTACCCGAACAGTCGACCCTGTTCAGGTTAAAGAGTGCAATCAGAAAACTAAAACATTTTTTTTAGTTTTTTCTCAACCAGCAACAGCTTTTGTGGGGCCCTCTCACAGTCAAGGATGATTAAGAGATCCCTCTGTATCAATTTATACAGTCTGGGGAGGGAAGGCCACCAGACTGCTTGAAGATTGAAGTGTCTGAATGTTCTGTGATATATTTTATGCATTACTTTTGAAATATAATTACTTTCTAGCTACAGTTTTAACTGATACCCAGAAGAATAATTTATGTGTCCTGGCATTATTAGGTGTATGCACAGACAAAAATCAGTGATATTTTTTTAGAAATACACACACACACACACACAAACACACACACTATAGCAATACTAGTTTTGTACTTATTTCAGCAAACAGCAATACATTGTGCAACACACTGGAACTGCTACACCAGATCAGTGACTGCTGTTTAGCAGTTGTCAAACAGCAGCAGGGTAAGGCACTTTTATTTACCGCATTGAAGAGTAATACATACCTGTCTCTGTTTTCACAGACCTTCCCTGATTTCGCTTATAATTTTGCTCTATCCTTCATAAAAATTTTGATTTGTTAATGAATCATTCAGGAATACAGACAGTCAATAATTCCAGGCATCACTCCGGCCTGCTGATCTCTCTACTGCTTATCTTGCTTATGTTCATTATCAGCTTTATTCTAACATGGTCATACCACAGCCCTGCTCAGGTTAAAGAGTATAATCAGGAAATTAATATTCCTCATTTTGCTATCCATCAGCTGCTTTTGTGTGGCCCCACACAGTCAAGGATGATTAAGGGGCCCCCTTGCAGTCACAGATATTGCAGGTATGTAAAGTCGGCTGTATTGCTGGTTTTAGTGGAGAGAAAGACTACCAAGCAGGGTGTAACTAAGCCAGAGGCACTATGTGAGTGGTAAATATTTAATGGGATAGTGAAACCTGTTAATTGATAAAGCACTGTTACTATAACCAGAGAGATCTTTGAATTTTAAAATAAATAAGAGTTATTAACAACCTGATTTATTAAGTATACAAGATTGCTGTACTAGGTTTTGTTATTTTGACAAACAAGTTACAAAATATCAAGATAAGATATTTTGCTATGGTTGGGCTCCCCCAAGAACAGGGGGCCCCCAGCAACTGCAGGGTTTGCTGGTACCTAAAGCTGGCTATGGATCTAGCAGCCAAGTCGGGCCTTTCGTTCTGGCTGAGCTGTTCTTCAAAAATTCCAGATTGGCCCACCCTTTATCTGTGCATAACCTCATGTTCAGATACTTCATTATGCTTAAAGAGCTCCTTTGGTCTCCCAGCTCACTACAGTTAGTCCCATTTATTTTTATCATAGAAGACTCTGAAGGAATTCATACCCAAAGCAAGTTATGTTAGTCTGGAAGGTTGTATTCTTTGGAGGGTTTTGTTTTTTCTCCCCATTATATATTTACAGTCAAAAAATATCCACTTGTTATTTTTAAGCATTACGGGAATGAAAAAGCTAAAACTATATGCCATTCACATCTAATGTGTCCGTCATTAACTCCATGAAACACTTCCTCAAATTTTCATTTCCTGGAGTTTGTTTAGATACTGGTAAGTTACATGAACTGCATGTGGTGCCCTGTATAGTTTGTGCGTGGGGGTCTCTTTTCTCCATGATTTTGTGACAGTGGATATACATTATTGCTAAATCTATTAATTAGTACTATACTCTGTTATATGTTGTCACTTTCTGCACTGTTTTTCATATGTACAGCTTACTGCTTATCTGTTCTACTTTTTTTTCACTATTCTTTGTAAACTATTTCATTTGGGCAGTACCTTCAAATGGAAAGTTGTGATCAGTACTGTAACAGTTGGGGAGAGATGGGAGAAGGCTGCCAGCAGTGGACCTAAAAATCCAGCTGGAGCAAAAGAGACTTGAGTTGGAGGCCAGGCGTATGGAACTGGAAGCAGCCGCAAAAATGAGGAATCTAAAAACTGAGGAAAATGAACGGCAGAGGAGGCATGAGAGGGAAATGCTGACTCTTCGAGAGGTTCCCAAGGAATCCCCGGGTTTTTCACCCTTTGAGTTGCTGTACGGGCATAGAGTGAAGGGACCTCCAGATTTAATTCGAGATGAGTGGGAAGGTGAGTGTAAGTCTCACAAGGAGTCTGTTGTGGGATATGTCCTGAACTTCAGGACAAGGCTCAGGGAATTCATAGGCCTGGCCCAGGAGAACCTGGCAGAAGCCCAACAACAGAAAAAGGTGTGGTATGACAGGAATGCTCAAGCAAGAGAGTATGCTGTAGGGCAGCAGGTGATAGTTCTCATTTTGTTTGGTGTTAATAGTTCCCATTCCTGTCAGACACAAAAAGTTGCAAGCAGCTTGGGAGGGACCCTACAAGGTGGTAAGAAAGGTAAATGTTGTTAACTACATGGTGGAAGCACTAGGCAGATAGCAGGGGCACAAACTGTACCATGTTAACATGATGAAACCTTACCATGATAGGGAGGCCCTTGTGCTGACCATGTGCAGTGGATTACAGGAGGAGTCTGAGAGAGATCTTGTGACTGATCTCCTCAGTGAAGCTCGGGCTGACACCTCAGTGGAAGGGGTAGCAATGTCCCAGCAGCTATCTCCTACCCAGGTACAAGAAATCAGAGTTGTGTTGCAGGAGTTTGGAGGCATGTTCACCAGGAAACCAGGGAGCACCCACCTGGTGCAGCACCAGGTGGGTACAGGACCCCAAAGGCCTATCAGGCAGGCCCCTTATTGGGTGCCTGAGAGAGTCAAGCAGACTCTGAGGGAAGAGGTGCAGGAGATGTTCACGCAGAGTCAGATGCTTACCCCATGCCTAGGACAGATGAGGCCCTAGAGCAGCTGGGTGGGGCTAAGTATCTTACAACCATTGATCTTACCAAGGGTTACTGTCAGATGCCCTTGACTCCCAGTGCTAGAGAGAAGTCAGTCTTTGTGACACCTTTTGGCTTGTATGAGTTCACAAAGATGCCCTTTGGGATGAAGAATGTTCCACCGACTTTCCAGAGGCTGGTAGATCATATCTTAGCAGGAGCAGGAGGGTTTGCCCTTGCTTACATGGATGATATTGCTATCTACAGCCATTACTGGCAAGAGTACCTTCAGCATGTCAGTGAGGTGCTGGGCAGACTACAGAGGGCAAGACTGACCATTAAGCCGAGCAAATGTCAGGTGGGTATGGCAGAGGTCTCCTACATAGGACATAGAGTGGGGAGTGGTAAGATAAGGCCAGAACCAGCCAAAGTGGAAGCTATTCAGGCATGGCCTGCACTTGTTACCAAAAAGCAGGTGAGGGCATTCTTAGGGACAGCAGGGTACTACAGAAAGTTTGTTCCCAATTAAAGTACCATAGCTGCTCCCCTCACAGACCTGACAAGGAAGAATAGGCCAGATAAGGTAGTGTGGACCCCCGGCATGTGAGCAGGTATTTCAGAAGCTTAAGGAAGCTTTGGGAGGACCCCCTGTGTTAGCCAGTACAGACTAAAGCAAATCATTTGTTGTGCAGGTGGATGCTTCAAACTATGGGGTGGGGGCTGTACTTAGCCAGATTTCTTCAGTGGGAGAAGAGTACCCAGTGGTTTACCTCAGTTGTAGGCTCCAACCCAGGGATGAATGCTATGCCGTGGTAGAAAAGGAATGTCTAGCCATAGTGTAGGCACTACAAAAACTTCAGCCTTATCTGTATGGAAGAAAATTCACTGTGATGACAGATCACAACCCTCTAACATGGTTAAACAGAGCCAGTCAGCAAAATGCCAAGTTGCTAAGATGGAGTTTGGGGTGGCAAGCATATATGTCAGTGCAGCACCACAGTGGGAGTAGCAATGCCAATGCAGACAGACTCTCAAGACAGGGAATGGGATGAGGTACACCCAGATAGACATGACACTCTCAAGCGATGTTTCTCAAGGGGCACTTGAAAAACTTGCTTGAGTTCCCCGGGGGGAGTATGTAACGACTGGGGAGAGATGGGCGAAGGCTGCCAGCCTAGTCAAATAGAATTTGATATATAATTCTGGCATTTGTAAATAAATGTAAAATGCAGGCTTGTATTTTAAATATAAGAAAACACTGTAAAATGTGAACTTTAAGATTGTTGCAACATTGCCATCTGCTGTAAGGAAAACTAAGCCAAGTATTTCAAATGTGTTTTGTAAAGTTGAAAAGATCTTATGAATCTCTTTAATGTTTTACAAGTCGGTTCCAGCATGTTTGGATGAAGGTTTCATGCCCATTGTTTTAAGGCTAAAGTTTATGACTAGAATTTAGATGTGGAAGGTGCTTTATTGCTCTAGTTTCTACTAGAATGTATATGTGAAATGCCTTGTATTGTTGTAAGTTTCTGAGTAGGTGTTAGATTGCTAAATAATGCAGTTTGTGGCCTGAGAACTCATACCAGGTGTTAAGAAGATGCAATATGAGTACTGGGAAAACAGTAGTGTCAAAAATTATGTAATTTGGGAAGGGCATTAGAGACATGTTTGTTATTAATGTTTAAATACTATTTCTCACAGGAGACTGGAAGCATTTTGATCTTGTCAGCATGCTGCCTTGTGCTCACATGTAATTTTTAACACTGCGATTTCTTGTAGGAATAGTTAAAACTAGTAAAAACTAATTAGGTATTTTTCTTTGAAATCAGACCTGTCCTACTGTATTATTTTAAGCTTCTGTGTGATCTCTGAACTCTTAGATATCTCTGTGGTGTAGTAGGTTTGTCTTGTGTTTTAATTATTTATTATTAAATATTCTTAAAACTTTCTACCTGTGGCTGATTTGTGTAGAGATAAGCTCTAGAGTACATTGCATATTTATAGAGGTCATTGTAATAGGCCACTCTAAAGTAAGCCTTGACTGTTAGTCATACTACCATTGGATAATAATATTGCACAGTATAAATTGGACACCCTTTTAAGGGCCTATTAGTAGCTGATACTATTAACTGGGTGGTGGCAGTAATTACTACTGTATAATCTGGGTAAAGGGGCACAGTTGGAAAATCTGTGTCAGCCTTTCCCAGGAGTGTCTGTGAAGTTGTATAAATACTTATCTCAAAGTGTGTGTATGTTGTGTCAGCTACTTGGCAGGGACACGAAGCACTGGTTGGACAGAGAGGATACTGGAGGTTTTAGCTTGCCCAGTAAGGCTGAGACCTGGACCCTATAGCTGTCCCAGTGGGGAGTCTTACTGGGGACCTGGTGAGCAAGGGAGCAACCAGCTCCAGATTGACTGTGATCTCTGTGTGCACTTAAGGGAAATTGTACTTTACTGTATGCATTAGTTATCCTTTCCTCTCTTCTAGGAGACGACCTCCCTGGTGCTAGTGGTGAGGATTGAGGCTCCTTGATTGCTGGGGCAGGGCACGGTCATCACAAGTACATGGTAAACATATGTAAAATTAAATAAATAAATTAAATAAATAAATAAAAAAGTACGGGTTTACTACAAGAGTTCTAGTCCCAAGCATTAGAAGACAATTGTCTTGAAGGAAGGGTCTCAAGCATGCTGTAGCTCACAGAGGATGCTGCTCATGCTTAAACTCGACTATGAATTCAGGTAAGCAGATGAAACCTCTCACGCTGCTGCATAATTTGAGTTTTTAGTGGGGTGTGAAATCTCCTATAAGATGGTGAATGGGAGCTTGCCCCATGTAAAGCTTAGGGGTCTTGTTCTTCAGCCTTCATTGTGAAACTACTGTTCATTCCTGCATCTTTATAGTCATGATTCTGTAAGTTTATTTTCTAACAGATTAATACAAATAATTTATTAATGGTAGCCCCTCTAATTTCACAATTTGTCTAGACATTGCAAAATTAAAACATTTTAACAAAAATATGAAATGTAATATACAACCTAAAATAATTTCTTTTAATTAAACATTAAAAAGCTAGTAAAGTTATTATTGTTTATTTCCTTAAGTCATCATACTGTCTCGCTTACATCCCCCTTGACTGGCTGCCTCCCACTTTCTGAATGAAACGCTTTTTGAATGCTTTATTAAAATTACCTTTTTTGTATTTGAATGACTGACAGATAATATGAGTATGTTTCACCCAAATAGTACTTGGTGGTTTGCAGGTATTATAAATTTAAATGACAGCTGTATGAAACCATGCATGAATCATAGCATTTTATAGTCAGCTGCCACACCTGCTCCCTCAAACAAGTTACCTGACTCATTTGGAACTGCTAACCACAATGATAATTGCTTTGGTTATTCCATCTGCATACAAGAATAAATTCAGTGCCTTTTGCAGCTGCTGTGACTGTGTATCTGATCTGTGTGCCTTTTAATAATATATATACCAATTCAGATATCTAGTTCTTACTCAATATCTACTTGTCTATACATTTTTGCTATATCCCTAATCTCCCTCTATATCTACATCTATATCTATATTTAGTAAACCTGCATGTAAACATGTGTATCACACACACACACACGCACACACACACAGATGTATACATTTTGTACGTGACTGTGAAGATATCACAAACACTCATATATATATATATATATATATATATATATATATATGTGTGTGTGTGTGTGTGTGTGCGTGATATAAACATTTTGTTGAATCTGCAAATGGCAAAACTTATTTGATACTGGCATTTTACATGAAAATGACAACATTCTGGGAAATGACATTTTGCTGGTTGTGGGATAGTGGGATATAGTGGTACAACAGGGAGTGTAATTTTGCCTTTTTCCTGCTGCTGTGTTATTTCTAAACATATGTAATTAGAAAGGGGGAAGAGAGTAGTGCAGGGATGTATGTCCCATTCTAAAAAGTTTTTTTTTTGTATTTGATGTTATGTGTTTTGATTTTTTTGGATTGATATTTGAAGTTTAGTGTTTTGGAGGTAATGTCAAACATATATACACAAACACACACACACACACATATATATATTTATATATATTTATATATATATATATATATATATATATATATATATGTATATATATTTAGATATATATGTGTATATATATATATATATATATATATATATATATATATATATATATATAGATATATATATATATATATAGATATATATATAGATATATATATCTATAGAGAGAGAGAGAGATAAACAAACACACTCGTATAGATAGACAGACTTAAAGATACCGCGCTGGATGTTTGTTTATTTTCAGCATTCACTTTTTCTTCAATAATTGAACTGAATTGTTTTAGCATCCTGATGTAGCCACAGTTAGCTCAGTATTTTTGATGATACTTAAAGAAAGCACAGAATACTGAGTAGAAGAATCAGAAGATAAGAATGTCATGCTACTACATCTTCTGCAATCTAATGCCTGGATTTCTCTGTTGAGTAATAAAATAACATGGTTGAATCGAATATTTAATAATTGCCTGTACCCTTGTAAAGTGATATGAACATATGAGCTCATACAGCCATTCAGCTAACCACCTGCAACCTGGAGGCAATTGGATTTCACCAGAGAGGAACTGTGTGGGTGGATTTAGGATGTTGGAATCAATGCACTTGATACTTTGGGCATTAAGGGCAGGAAAGTGACTTCTTGTAAAAATGTATGATTCATTTTCTAAAGGAGTATGTGTACAGATCAACAAGTAGGATTACTATATAATTGTCACTCTGCCAGTTCTGCTGATTGCTGCCTTCATTTTTAGGCTGTTTGTTAACTGCATATGCCACATTCTGTATTCTAATATGCTACGCTAAGGTTATATGTAATAGCTTGAAACATTTCATTTGTAAACCAAAACTAAGCTGAAATTTTTAATGTTTAGTCCACTGGCAAGCAGATGTTAATTTCCTGCTTCATGAAATGATCCACCTATAACAAAAGACCATCTGGGAAGTAACATGCAGCCTTCTTCTGTAGAAGATATACCCATCAATAAATGATTTACAGTCTATTTCCATGTTTTGGCTTCTTGTTGGAACTACAGGCAAGTGCACCCTTCCCTCAACACTCACATGCACACACACACACACACACACACACACACACACACACACACACACACACACACACACACACACACACACACACACACACACACACACACACACACACACACACACACACACACACACACACACACACACACACACACACACACACACACACACACACATACGCACACGCACACACACACATGCGTGTACGAGTTGAATATTGAAAACAGGATTCATTTGATAAATCAACACCACTTTCACTGTGTGCACTTTCATTGAAAACATTTGGATAAAAACTCAGTGAACCTTGGAGCACATGTTTTTTTGCAGGAAGTGAGAGACACCTCTACACCCCAAACTTTAAAATACCTTGAGAGGGTGGCCTAATGGTTAAGATGCTTGCCTTGCAAACACAAGGTGCTGGGTTTGAGTCTCACAAGGGAAAATCGGCAAAGCTTAAAATGGCTCACAAGGGCAATTAGCTTAGTACTAATCTATGAACCTACACTATAGTTGCACAACAATAGAGAAACCATTGAAAACAGGATTCATTTGATAAACCAACACCACTTTCACTGTGTGCACTTTCATTGAAAACATTTGGCCAAAAACAGTTTCAGTGAACTTTGGAACACATGTTTTTTTGCAGGAGGTGAGAGACACCTTTACACCCCAAACTTTAATATACCTACACTATAATTGCACAACAATAGAGAAACCAGAATTATTCAGTATTAGTTAAAGTGTTTTGGGCTAAATATTTTTAAAGAAACTGCATTCGGAGAAGGTGGCATCAATACAATGCCACATTCCCTTGAAAATGATCCTGTCATGTTGCTACATAAATCTTGTTAATCAAAGATGTATAGCACAAAATATGTAATATATGAGAAATGTAAAAGGGAAAGAAATATGGGGGTTAAGAATACAAATGTGGAAGATGACAAAATGTATTCATTTTCTGCATTTCCATTTGTAAACTGGGAAGATCTGAGTAGGTAGTACCTGCTTTAAGAAGATGCCTGAGTAAAAAACACACAATATACATATCAAGAAACATATAGATAGATTACTAATGAAATGGTTCGGTAATTACAGGCTTACAAACAGAGTGAAAACAATAGCAGCCTCAGCAAGGTAATAGTGACAATCAACAATGGTACAGAAGGATGGAGCCCGGATCACAGCCCAAGATGGGATGGCTGGCAAGGATGGAAGTAAATGGCTGTTGCCAGTACAACCATCCTGGGAGGGGGGTATTAGTTCTGGATGACCACTTAGATAACTGCCAGGGGGAACACTGGGCACTACATGAATGGTAGATTAGCTAGCTAAGCATACACTGTCCAGTATTGAGCTGACATGGCTGGAGACAACATGTGATTACAAGCATGCTTCTTGTAGAAGGTAGCCCATAGTGGACTTCAAAAGATCTACCTGCTGGGTGAAGGATGCTATTCCACCCCTACCTTCACCAAAAACAACCCAGAACTACAGAGGTATTGATTGCAAAAAACAATGAACAGAAATTACTATAATTGTGAAATGTGTGAATGAAGAAATCAATATTTATTAAGAATTTAAGGGCAGTGAATTAAGAGAGTGGCATAATAAAGACATCTGAGCTAAGAATACTATATATTGTCAAAGACAGCCACAGTACTAGTGGACATGGAGATAACTGAGGAAAGTCAAAAATAAAATGGTAATCCTGTAATAAGTGCCACTTTGCCTGTATATTTCTTTAGGAGCTATATTATAAATGTTAAAGGTACTGGACATATGCGGAGTCATATGGCAATGCCAACATTTCTAGGACTCGGATACATTAGAAAGAAGAATGGCAATATGAACTGGTAAACATAATTGGAATATTGTGCTGAAAAGTGAGTGGAAAGATCAGAATGGCATGGGGAATATATAGTTTTTGAAAAGGATAGGCTCCCACTTTTTAACAAGATATCATGTTTTGGTATTAGTAAGTGTGCAGGCATAGGCTGAAGGGGAAAACCTGAAACAGTTGCACAAATACAGGAAACAAGAAAAGGGGTAGGGCAGAATGGTACAAAATGAATGGCCCACAATCGCGCAGACACACACAGACACACACACACACACACACACACACACACACACACACACACACACACACACACACACACACACACACACACACAAAATCAAAGGAAGATAATATTTTACAAGGAATACCTATAACACAAAACAGAAGAAGGTACCTGGCACAAGTACAGCAATGGCCCTGAATCCAAAAGACTTGCTCTCAGTGTAAGGTCCCTGTCATAAGCCTGAATATAGATAAGCCTTAGGATGAAGTACATCACTTACACCGAGATCAAATCTTTCAGAATCAAGGCAAACTTAACACTGAGAACAAGTCTTTTGGAATCTGACCCCAAATGACAAAACAAAACCTGGGAAAGAGGAGCAGAGATTAATGTTCTGAGATGATGAACATGAAAGGAAAATGATGTTGGGATGTAACAAGGAAGTTCAAATGTATTTTAAAATATTTTTCCTGTGATAAATACCCATATTTGTTTAAAAGAATAACAAAGTTGAGTAGAGAAGTAGATGCATGGGCATATGTTAAAAGGGAAGTGTTGGGTATAGAAGTGAAGGGTTTGAATCAATGAAATAATATAAGAAAAGACTGGCAGGATGGTATAGTGAAATAAGATGGGCCTACAAGAAAGGCACATTCCCTGAGAATAGACCTAGTTCGGAATGAATATACATGACATAAAACAGGAGCACAAAATAGGTGGATTTGTATGTAATGTTGTTTAAATATATATATATGTGTGTGTGTGTGTGTATGTGTGTGTGTGCGTGTGTGTGTGTGCGCTACAGAATTAATATTATAATGTGGAGTCTTCAGCTTTTCCCAGTTAGGGGTCACAACAGTGGATCACCTGTCCACTCATGATTGGCAGTGGAGTTTTATGGTGTCAAGTTGCCAGCCCAGCACCCAACTTTCCATGGAAGACATACACGCGCACACTCATGCCTAGGGCCAATTTAGAATATCCGATCCACCTACAGCATGTCTTTGGGATGTGGGAGGAAACCAGAGCACTTGGAGGAAACCCACACGACCAGAGGGAGGACATGCAGACTCTACAAAGAAGGCACCCTAGGCGAGGATCAAACTGGAGAACCTCTTGCTTTGAGGTGGCAATGCTTACCACTGCACCACCGTGGCTGCCCTATTATAATGTGGACTATATAGGTTAATTAAAAATCAGGTGTAGGATAAAATGTGTTTGGAATAGGTAAAAAAAGTGTAATGCAAACTGCACCAATGAGGTTTCGTTGTAATGTAAGTTGATGAATCAGCAAAAAACATAGTTGTGAAAAGGATGGTATATGCAGGCAGAGTACTCAGTACATTGTGAATACCTAAGAAGTAACAAAGATCTTAAAGGCAAAATGTTTGCAGATCCAAGGGAAGCAACAGAAGCAATAAGAATGGAAGTGAGTCCTATTTATGACAAATAGGAGAAAGAAAGGAGGTATAGAACTGGAGAAGGTGGTCATAATGATAGAATGAATATTCTACAATTTTTAATAAGGAATACACTTGGAGAACACCATGTTGGAACGGAGAGAGGTAATGCAGAATTTGGATATCAGCATGTAGTCAGTAGGGTACAAAGAAAAGACAATCAGAGGCAAATAGCTGCCATTACATAGAATTAGCACAAGGCCCAAGCAGCCTACCTCTCAGAGTCCTCACTAATTCAGTCAGTGTGTTTGTAGAACCTTTGATAGAGAACATTACTACATTGTGTTAATAGGGTTCTAATACAGCAATTGTGTTACGTGTGTATAAGGTGTGGATTTAAAAATATTTGATGAGCTAGAAGTTTGGTTTACATCATTATTATGGAAAGTCATACAGATATACTGGTCATCAGATTCTGAGGATTTTAACCAATATTGTTACAGCCAATCAGATCTGAGGACATTAACCAGTGTGGGTTCATATCCAGAATGAGCTGTCACTATTTTGATAATTTATCTTTATAGGGGTCTGGCAGTACACATATACCCCCTTCTCCTTTATCTGGGCCTTAAACACGGTCTCACACAGGCACTGTGCAAGAAAACTGCAGGTGGTTAGAGGTAAAATCAACAATGATAAAATAAATAACTGCATGCTGGCATGATATAATACAGAGGTTTGAGATGGCAGGAAGCATGTCAGGAAAAAGGAAGGCAACCACTGAAGTACTAAAGGGGCACGCCCTGACTACAATAAATTTCATATAATAAGTCCTATATTTATCAAAACAAATATATAATAAGATTGCGTTCCATGCTTATGACAAATATATCATGCATGGTAGAACTGTCCATGCAGCCATTTTGGAAGCTTAACTTCTATGCAGAAAGACACCACTGATGTTCACAAAGTAAAAAGAACAAATCACTACTCTTACAGCTCAATAGCTTTTCTGTGAAGAATTTGTTGGTGTTCATGTAGCTTTACTGTGAAGAATTTATTGGCGTTCATTTTGTCTACAGAAGTGAGAAAGAAGGGACCAGTTTACATTTAAACTGACTAAAGGTTGTGAAAGGGCCAAAAAATGAATTATCTGGAGTAAGGGCGGTCCCATGTTGTAATACATGTAGGAAGCAAGTAACTATCACAGGACACAGGCAATATGTTAACAAGTAAGGTCAGGAAAGTAACTGCTACATGTCAATAGAAGTACTGGTGGAATCAACTACAGAAGTGTTACTTCTACCAGCAATCATCAGACCGAGGAAAGCCATGAGAGTGCAGCACAATTATTGGATGCAATAGTGGACCAGGAGAATGGAGTAGCAGTGGTAGCATGATGGAGAGACAATAGGTAGACTAGCCAGGTGTGTGTGCTTAGGGCAGGCTACATCTTACACCATAAGGGGAAATCAGTGTTGGATGTTGTGCTGCAAAACTGCTTTGCAATGATCATACCTTTAAACTATGACGAAATGGGGTAAAGAGGGTTACAAAAGTAGAAGACTGGGACTTATGTCCAGCCAGTAGTCAGATGTTAGAAAAGGAATGAAAAAAAAAGAAAAACAGTGGAATAATTCTATTCACTTTAACTCATATCTCACAAGAGCTTAGCTCAGGAAATCTAGACAAATTGCTAAAATAATTGGGGTGGGGGGGCAAAAGCCAAAATATATGGACAATTTTTATAAATTGCTTTTATAAACGTATAACATTGCTAGGATAACATAATTCATGTTAGCATGCATTTTCTGAAAAATATGAAGTCTGAAACTCGCATATATGTCATTATTTAATGACTTCAGTCCTCACTGATTTGCCAAAAAGCTAGAAATTTTATGAGGAATGTACCAAAACTATGAGACAAAAACCTATACATTCTGTCAAAATCTGGACATTTGAGAGGTATGCTTTAATTGTGTCTGGGTTTTTTTGGCACTGCACTGCAAGTAGTCTGTATGGAAAATGTTTGAAACAGGAGGGGAGGGTTGGCATTGCTAGGAGTACACAAATTAGCACATGTAACACTCTGTGGAGCATAGATGTACAATAATGTGGTATGACAATTCACTTAAAAAAGGCATCACATGTTAGGCAGAGAGGAGGAAAAATAATAGATCTTACAAGGATACTGAATGATTGATCATTTGGAAGGTAGGTTAAGTGCTCCAGTGGTTGAGTTACAGCCAATTGGGATATCTGACACATTTGTACTGTGTGCCATCCACACAATATGTCAAAATAGAATAAGCTACAGGAGTACAGAATAAAGGACAACAAATAAGGTGACACTGCTACTACCCATGTGGAATCTGAATCTGTCAGATACAGCTTTGCAGAGTGCAACTGCCATGGTGCAGAGGGAGTAGGACTTCCCCAAGGTGTTTTTCAGCAAAGTGGTATGTGAGCTATGAATTAATCCTTGATATGGTCATATCCAATGCAGAGTGCATCAATGATGCCTACATTATGGTACTGTTAACTAACACTGATCATTTCTCTAAGTGATTTTAACAACCAGTCATTTCTCTGAGTGATGTTAACAACAAAGAATGCTAGCAATAAACATTTAAGATAATAGTGTCAATGTTTTGTGGAGAGAACTGGTTAAGAAAAGCTATTATATTGATAATACACCGAGGGACTAAACTGGCTATTGGAATGTTTCAGTAAATGGTGGCGATATTCAAATTTAAAGTTACAAATTGTTGCAAAAAAAGCCCTACTATAGGTAAAAAGGAATATTGAAGTGCAACATCACAGTACAAGCATGCTATAAAAACAATTACAACAGATATCATAGCAATGTACATGCCTCATACTGAGGGATCCAATAAGAAGTGAAATTTTTCTTTCCTAAGATCCTATGTCCTGTACGTCCACACCTTCACCCTTTTCCAGTATCCGTTTTGTGCATATGCTCTTTATTGTTTCTGTGGATACACTGTATACTACCCATCTAGAACTCTATATCTTGGTTACACATTCCCATCTGTGACAATTACTGTCAGAGAAACAGAAAGTAATTAGGTCCTACAGTATGTAGGTTGTGTCCCCAACCCTGCCCTATGTTTGTTCTGTTTACAATGGTCACATTACAGCTCCTAAATCTGATCTTGTATACCACTGTTGTGTTACAACTGTCTCTATTATTCTTAGGTAAGATGAAATCTACATCCTGTAGCCTGTAATGGCATGCCTTCCCTTATATCTCACGGATGTTTATGGTGTTGCCTCAGTCAGGCTGATGTCTCTGCCCTGATATGGTCTCCAGAACTGCAGATTCTGTAACCGCTGCTCTCTCACTCTGCACCTGTTGGTCCATTCCAGGAGGGATTAACAATACTATTTTTTTTTCCTTTTCTCTTGCTATCAATAATCCATGTCCTAGCTGATAGTCCACACAAGGTTTGTTGTGGCACAGGTACAGTATCTGTAGATGTTTGCAGTGAATCTCAAATGCCACTTTTCTGACCACTTATTCAGATGGCCACACCCTGTGTCTGATTGCACTCTTCCCACTTTGCAATGCTACATTTATGTGTGTGTCATCAGCAAAGAAGCAATGGCTATTTTTTTATATGTCTTCTAATTTTTGTAACACAAAAAAAAAAAATGAAATTCACAAGATTTAATGCAGAATGTTACTATTTTTCACATTTCATGACAATATCCCTGTCTCCCCAGACCTCCTTGCTGTGCATTCAATTATGAAACTTTACACAGCTTTCATCTTTGCTCTACTCCCAGTCAGTCCAAGTATCCTATTACTTTCCAGTGTGGGACAGTCTTAATATCCTGTTACTTTCCACTGTGGGACACAGTAAAAGGCTTTACTGAAGTCCAGGTAGATTAGGTTTACTAATAATTACCTGTCATGCTCACCTGTAAACAATGCATGTTTGTCGGGCAGTGTGTAGAGGCCACTAACCATTACTGATTGTTATCCTGTTCATAGGTTCATAGGTTCATAGGTTCATACTAGGCTATCTGCCCAAGGGCATTTATAAGCCTAGCCCATAGTTATGTGGCTTTCGCCACCCCTTTAGTTTGAATAAAAACTATGCCTATCATTTTGCTGTGCCTCTGTCAAGCAGTGACGCTGAAGTAATCCCTGGGGTATATCTGCAATCTCCCATCCATTGGTCAAGATTCCTCTTGAACAAGACCAGAGAGGTGCTCTGCCTCACATGTACCGGGATTTTGTTCCACAGCATAGGGAGTCTCTGGGTGATGAATCTGTCCCTCCAGCACGTTAGCAGTAACTAAGAGACGTTAGCAGTTGTCCCCTAGCAACACTGAGTGCTATTCCCTGAGGGGTCAGCCCATGGCTTCTTTGCAATGTTTGTTAACTTAACATGTAGGTCATCCAGTTCTTATTAACTTCCTTTGGACATTTTTGCCCCAACTGATGTTTTCCAGTGCATGGTTACTTCTATAGTTATCAGTAGTCCATTGGTGATGTGCCAACACATTGGCCAGAGCTGTCAGGTTTCTGTGAGATTCCCCAGTCTAGTCCATCTTCTTTATGTTCTTGGAGATGCTAAATCCCTCTGAATCTCCATCCTGTATTATTGTGATTGTCCACAGATGTCATCATTCAACCTTGCCTTTTTACAGCATGGCACCCCACTCTTGTCCTCCTTTGATACAATTGTAAAAATAGTCATGTATTACTCATCATATTCTGTTTCTATTGTAACTGGCCAACCTTCATTTCTAAGCCTGAACATTTCTGTACATCCATTCATTTTTTCCCTTTTATACACCTAAAAGGGGTACATGTCCTACCTTATAACTTCTTCTTGTCCAGTTCTTGTAGGCCCTACCTGGTATACTGTTCGGTAGCTTAGCCATAATGCCCTTGTAATCTATTTGTCTGTTTCTCTCTACCTCACATCTATTCTATAACTGGTTTACTAGATCTCTTAACCTTTCACATACATTGTTCACCCCACTGATTTGGCAGAATGCCAACATGCTTAATAATCCACAGCTCAGCAATATATAGTCCTGCAAAGTCAATATATTATAAATATTCATAACTTGCTCAGCACCAATAAAATACTCGTGAAAGTTAAAGATACCGCCAATGCTATTTAGAACTTGGCAAGGCTTTTCCAAATGCTAACCTGTATCACACAAATCCGGCATAATTGTAATATCAACAATACACTTCAATATAAATAATTGGGCTGACATTGACCCCCACTCTATCCTTCAAAGCCTATACTAACCTAATATCAAATAAATCAAAACCCAACTCACAGAACTGTAATTAAACTGTAACCACCTGATGCCTCCATCATGACAAACACTAGCAATGAAAACGTTTATCTCAAGACTGGAATATTTGCAACCTGTCATTACTTTTCTGTCTGCTCAATGCACTGATGCTATTTAAATCCTTATAGCTCCATTGAAAGGACATCACTGCGTATTGCTTAAAAAAATATTTGTCTCTTAGTCACTGCCCAAACCACTATGCTACTATCCACCACTGTATGTAAATCATCCTACGAATTATACTAGCCTGCTTCACCAAGCAAGTAACACTAAATCCTCCACACACAACATACCAAAACAAACTGACTGGACTCTTATATCCTCCAAAGAATCCATTGTCAATCTCATTACTATGGAAAAGGAGTTTAGTATTCAATAAAGCAATAACCGACGACGTGGTGTGGTATATTGAAGATTTACCCATGGTTGGTGTGGTTTAATCATGAGGGCAAAGCCCAAGTGATTAAATAAAGTCAACCGTGGGTAGATTTCAATATACCACAACCCCAGAGTCGGTTATTGCTATTATACAATGACATTATTTAAGAAAAAAATACTTACTTTTCTTAAATAATGTCTTTGTATAATGGCGCATTACTGTTCTTCCACTGGTTGTGGTACACTGCTTCCCTGTTTTGATGTACTGAGCATGCATATGGGACTTGTGTCCCATGCATACCCAGTACATCAATGCTTAGAAACGGAAGCAACAAAGAAAAGAAAGTCTCCGTTGCTCCGTTTTATCTATTTTTTTTATGTGTTTAAAAATATATATTTTGAGGACTTTATACCAACAGAAAAAAGTCCGGGCGACCTGACCTTTTTTCCGTTGGTATATTGTCGGATTTACAACGGGCACGCTGGCCAATCAGCATGCATGTTTTGGAATATTAATGGGGGTCATTTTATAATTACTAATGTACTACAGAGCTCCCAGGAAAAATAATTACCACTTAAAACAGAGCCATAGCTATACATGTTTCAGAGGCATAATGTACATTCATCCTCCCTCATGACCAGCATTACTGTACTGACAACTTGAATAAAGGGTGTTTCTTAATATTTTACCAGTTGGGATGCACTGAATAATGCATACATAAGTACTTCTATCCTGTATGGAACAAGCTACTGTATAATACGTAATGCATTAATAACTGTAATGTATTAAAAGTGATGGAAATACTGACTCGCATTGATTTCTGAATGAAGTACACTGTAAATATTGTTGTTGTTGTGTCTTTCATCTTTTCCCAGTTAGGGGTCGCCACAGTGGAACTCTAGTCCGCTAATGATTGGCAGTTGATTTTTACATACTGGCTTGCCAGGCCTGACGCATAACCTTCAACGAAGGTATGCCCATTCACGCATGTCTCTACGCAGAAGATGCTCTAGCTGAGAATCAAACTGGACAGCATCTTATCGTTAGTTGACAATGCTACCACAGCACCACCACCGCACGAATTACTGTGTGTATTGCATGCTGTGTAAATATTGGTTTATAGCTTACACAGAATTTTCAATTATAAATATCTTGTATGATGCTAATTTTGCCTTGTTGCTTGGATCACAGCTAAAAAGGGTCCTTGGACCAGCAGCTCAACCTATTTAGCAAATAAATTAATAATAAAAAGTTCACACTGTTATACAACATAAGATCCATTTCTCTGTTACTTTTAACTAATTATTGTTTTCACTATCACTGTGTACATACTAATTTGGGTTCTCACTGAACTGTCACCTGTAAATATTCTGCACCAAGATAACTTTGCCTTGGTGCTCATATTATGGCTAAAATAGTTACCTGACCAGACCATCCACATGGTTAACAAATAAGAAAATAAAAATAAATTTCCAAATTTCTAGATAAAATAAGTTACATTTTCCCATATTAACATTTTCTTTCTGGCAGCATCTAATTATGGGTGATTTGAATTATACAATAAATGTCCAACCCTGAATACTGTATTTGTTTCTTAAATGGTTAGGCCCACTGGTCTCATTTTTCCTTTTCCTGGTGCAGCTGGGGATCACTACCTGGTTAAGTGACTTGCTAAGAATTAGGCAGTAGGCAAGTGGAGGTGGAAAGAATCAAACTCTCCACCCTTGACAACAAGAAGCAGCTCATTAAGAGTTCACAACTGCAACCTTTTGTGTAACTGCTGGAAATATTATTGGTGAAATTCCACAGACAATTTAGCAACAGGGCTATGTAGGAAATTATTATTAGCACTCCCTCAAGTTGGGATATCTTATGGATACCCCATACTAAATATCACAATAACAGAATTGGAGCTATGGAATCCACCTGTCAAAGAACTTAATACTATTCATAAGATACCGGCCCACTCAAAAAGCATCTTACAGCCCAACACTTGCTCAGACTTAATAGCAAGCACTAATATACCCTGACACTGATTGCCCAGCTGGGCAAGGCTCTTTATTCACCCCTCACCAACCAAGTGACTAAGCAGCTCACCCTACTATTCAGGCATGACCAAAGGGCAACTTTAGGTGCACTCTCCAGTCCAGCTGGTGAATCTGGGTATCCTGAGGCAATGTTACAACTGCCTCATGTACACAGACAACCCTCTCATCCTACCACAAAACACTAACATATGCAAGAGATGCAATTATACAGCCAAATTGGAAGCTAAGCTGTCTTCACCCAAGACTGGAACAGACAGTCAAGAGGAGAAGGTTAACACATGCACCACAACTCCAGGTGCACACAGACCTACTAAAACAGTACTGGCAAAAAATACACATAAATACACAAAATCATACTTGGAGGCTCTAAATAAAAACCTGCAAAAACATCAGAGACCTCCAAAGCAGACACCCAAACAATCTGCACTTCCCGTCACAAACTAGACAACACATAAAACACAAAATCAGTGTGTCACACATTCACAGCACTTAAGGCGAAATAACATACCTAACACACTAGTAATAGGTGACTCTATAGTCAGGTGCACTGACATCCCACTCACTAGGCTGGACAAGCAGAAGGTTACTGTTAGCTGCCTGTCGGAAGCCAGAATCTGCCACATAACACAAGCACTCAGGTCACTCCAGAACAAGTACAAATATGACTCTGTCATTGTTCATGTTGGTGTGAATGACCTGAGGTATACCTTCCTGGACTACATGAAAAGAGACATGGAAGAGCTCTCTGATCATGTAACCCAGGCTGGTATGACCCTGATCCTGAGTAGCATCTTGACCTCACCAAGAATGATAATCAATTTCAACAATTGGCTAAGCTTCTGGTGTCATTCAAAGGGGATCAAGTGTCTGTCAGCCTGGGACGACATGCTTGACAAGCCACATTGTTTCACAAGAGATGGCTTGCACCTGTCACCCCTAGGCTTTTGAATACTGGCCAAGGCTCTTGCTGCCCCCATAGTGCCTTTTTTGGGCAAGGCTCAAAAGTCAAACCCTCCTCCATAAACTGCACAATTAACAAAAAACTGAGGGTTATGCTACTCAACGCCAGGAGTTTAAATCTCAAAATGCACATGCTCGAAGCACTCCTCAGTATGGAGAATGCTGACATCTGTGCAGTGACTGAAACCTTGTTCAAGGTTCCAGAGAGCACCCCAGCTCTACCGGGCTACAACTCATACCACACATTTTGGCCACAGAACATGAACCGAAACACAAAAGGAGGGGGTGTATCCATATTCATCAAGGTTACCTACACCTCCAGGTTAGTTGCACAGCATGATACCTCTGAGATCACCCATGTGCAACTAACATCGAGCAAATCTGCAATGCAAATTGTGGCCTGCTACAGATCATCCTCCATGACCCAGGACCACCATTCCACCTTTCTGGAGACACTGGAAAACATGAAGGTACTACAGAACACCCTGATATTGGGAGATTTCAATTACCCTACCATTCACTGGGAAAACTACTCAAGTACAAATTACCTGGCCCAGCGCTTCCTGGAATTCATCAACTCAAATGCCCTGGAACAGCTGGTAAACTCCCCTACCAGAGGTGAAAACATATTGGACCTGGTCATCACCAACATGGGCGACAGGTGTTCCACACCGGAGGTCAACCCGTCACTGGTTTTGATCAGACCATAAACTAATCACTCTGGATGTCCACACCCCACCACCACCCCCAATTAAGGAAACCACAGTAAAAAACTTTTCTAAAGCAAACTTCACCTTACGTGAGACAGAGGTGGTAAGTTTCACAGCCTCCATGCTAAAGGATAATGCTGCCCAAGATGCAGAAGCCTTTACACATGCACTCTATGAGCACCTACAAGGATGCATGGATTGTGCCATCCCTAGCAAAACCAGGACTCACTCCTCTAAGATAAGGAAACCAGTTTGGTGGACCCCTGCAATAAACAGGCTTTACAATAGAAGGAGGAAACTAGTTCAGAAAAAAATGCAAATCCCAAGAAGGAAAGAGATCCCTGATCAGTATCAGTAAGAAACTAAGGTCTCTCATGAAATCATACAAGGCTAACTTCGAAACAAAAATAGCCAAGGAATCAAAAGATAACCACAAAGCCTTCTTTAGCTATGTTAAGAATCTAAGTGGCAACTCGCAGATATGCACCAAACTAGTGCAAAATAGCACAAAATATACTGAACCTACTGATATTGCCAACATCCTGGCAGACAGATTCAGTGCAAACTTCACCTCCCTCTCACCCCGAAAAGGGCCCACATCAATACCAGAAAAGTGCAGTGACCCAAATATCACAGACACACAGGTGAAAACAGCCCTTTCAAAAGCCAAAACATAGCATCAGTGAGACCAGATAGTGGCCCAGGCTGCATCTTGCACAAACTACAGAACAAACTAACCTCCCACTTAAACACACTGTTCAACCTCAACCTCTCCACAGGCTATGTGCCCATAGAATAGCACACAGCAATGGTTATTCCTCTCCACAAAGGAGGGGCCACAACTGACCCTGGTAACTATCGCACTATAAGCCTGACTAGCCTGGTCTGCAAGGCTGTGGAGCGCATCACCATGGAACTCATTAACAAAGACATTGGAAACCTCCAAACACTTGACCAGACCCAGTTTGGCTTTGTTAAGGGCAGATCATGCCTACTAAACCTGGTTGACTTCTTCAAGACAGTCACCAAGGCCATAGACGAGGGAAAGGTGGTTTACACAGCCTACCTTGACCTTGCCAAGGCTTTTGACACCATTCCCCACTCGGGTATTACAAAAAAACTCACCAGCCTGAACATAAACCCCTAAGTCACAAAATGGGTTGCCAACTGGCTTACAGACAGAACTCATACGGTAAGAATAGCGGTCTCCAGGTCCAACTCTAAACCAGTCACAAGTGGTGTCCTGCAAGGTTCGGTCCTGGGACCTCTACTGTTTGGCATATACTTCTCAGATGTACAGGCAAACACAGGAGGACTATGGCTAACCAAGTTTGCCGATGACTTCAAACTAAAAGCCATAACTGACTCTTTGGCTGACACGGACATCCTCCAAAAGGGCCTTACTGAGACGGACACCTGGTGTCAAAGTCACGGCCTCACGCTAAATGTCAAAAAGTGCATAATCATTCCGTTTGGTAAAAAGAAAACACCCTCAAATTACCACATAGGTGCCAGCCCCCTTAATACAGAAGAGGTAATAAGACATCTGGGGACTCAGGTAGATAGTAATCTCTCCTTTGACAATCATATTGCCAAAGTAGTTAAAAAATCCCTCTATGTGGCCCATCTAATTACTAAAGGGTTTGCATCTAGAAATAAAGAGGTTATAGTGCCCCTCCACTCATCACTCATTAGACCCATCATAGAGTACAGTGCCCCATTTGTGACGTACCTCACAAGACACTTCCAACAGCTGGAAAGGCCACAAAAGTACCTCATCAAGAGGATTACTGGCCTCAAACATATGTCTTATGCAGCCTGACTGAAAAAACTCTGGCTGTACTCAGTGGCATACCGTTTACTCAGAGGTGATCTCTGCCTGACTTACAAATCCATGTTCAACTCAGAATTGATGGACATGCTCCACCTAAAGAAATCCAAGTCACTACAAGCCACATGCTCTAGTGAGCTAAACCTCACAACAACAGTAAATAGAACATGCTGTAGGGATAGATTCCTGTCACAGAGACTCCTCATGCTTTGGAACAAAATTCCAAATTACATCAGGCAGAGCCCCTCACTAACAATCTTCAAGAGAAACCTTGACGAGTGAATGGGTAACAGAAAATACACCCCTGGGATCACATCATTGGCTCTGCTTGACAGAGGATCAGTTAATTAATCAATGGGGCGGCGAAAGCCGGAACACTCTGGCTAGGTTTATAAATGCCCTCAGGCAGATAGCCTAGTACCTACCTATGAACCTATGATCCCTGTTACGGGCCAGTAATCAAGAAGCCTAAATCTTCACCACTGACACTGGTGAGGGACGGCCACTTGGAGCAAAAATAAATTCATACAGTATTTTCATATGTAGCTGTCTGCACAGAGCACAATTTCCTTGAAGAGCACACAGGCAGCACCGTCTAGACCTGGGACTAGACTCTCTGTCTCTCTCCAGACCCCAAACAAGACTCCACACTGATGACTTCAGAGGTTTGTGTCCCTGTTCCAAGTAGTTGACATACACACTTGGATATTTTTGTCACTGCCAAAGACATCATTCATGCCCCTTACAATGCTGCTGTAAAGCAGTGAATGCAGCCATAGAGCATAGCTTATTGCTTTCATATCTATTTCACTGTACTGAAATGTTCACCCACTATAACCTCTTAGAAGTGGTAAAACTGCTATCATTTCACTGTACAGTTCACTAATTGAAACCTTTAAGACTGGTGAAACTAGTAAAACACTCCAGGCAGTTAGGGGTCAGGCACTGTCTCACAACCCTGATGTCATCACGCACTTTGTGAGATATATTGAGGATGTACAATGATGTCTAAAACTTGTAAATAAATTTAAAAAAAAATTGTGATTTGAATGGGTCACTCAGGAATTTGTGGCATCCGATTATTTTAGCCTCAAAACCAGGAAATTCCAAGGAATTCGGTATTGTTGAGAGGTATGCTGACAACCAGATTCTCATGTCCTCAGGCAAAGTTCTAAGGGCTTGCTCCCTCACCGAAAGGTCTGCCAGCCTTTCAAAAGTGGTGACATGACACCCACTCACCCATCTATGAAATAAGTGCTTAACTCAACAATATAATCACATACACTTTCATCTGCCTTGTGTCTATGCTCACAAAGCTTTTCTTTTTAAGCTTCAGGTGTTAACTTAAAACATTCCAATAAACATTGTTTAACTTTATCATAGTTTAAACAATCAGTATCAGACAATTTAGAAAAGGGAATTACAGCTTTACCATGGAGTAAGGGGATCAGGAACCATTCCCAGAGCCCTTTTAAATACGTGAATAAAACTATCAAAATTATCACTCTCTGTAAACTGTGGAAGAATTTAATGACCCTTATTGCTTCTGGGGTTTGGTTATTTCCTTCCCCATTATCTCCATGATCCTGACAAAGAGTCAGCATATCCCTGTCATGTTGGTGCTGTTTCTCCTTTTCTTCGGCCTCCAAATGCCGCAGTCTGTCATTTTCTTTGAGCTCCAAATGCTGCAGTCTGTCTGTTGATTCTAATTCCATCTGCTTTGACTGCAGCAGTCTCTCTGATTATTCAAATTTCATACATTTGGCCTCCAGTTCAATTCTCTAAAACTCAAGAGGAGTTTTTAAGTCCTCTGAGGAAAAGGTGAACTGTCCTGTTCTATGATTAAGGCTGAAATCATTTCCTCTTTAGTCAGGTTGGCATGCACCAGTCCTTTGGCTTTGTATACCTTGGCCAACTGGTTTGTTGTCAGCTTGCCATAATCCTTTGTTGATATATTTGCCTGCTATCCCTAACTAAACTAAACTAAACTAAACTAAACTAAACTAGCAAAAATAAATAAAACTGTTCTGAAAAATTAAACTCTGTATATTTACCTTGTGGCTGCCGAGAGTACACACACCATGACTGCCAACTGCCCAAGGCTACTGAAGTTCAATTAATATCCTACCCAGCTGCCACCAATATGTGATGGTCCCTACTCTGGGCCAGTAATCAAGGATTCTCAATCCTCACCCCTGACACCAGTGAGGGATGGTCACAAGGAGCAAAACTAACTAGATACATACAGTATTTTCAGATACACCTGTCTGTACAAAGAACAATTTCCCTTAAAAGCACACAGGGAGCACCCTCCAGACCTGGGGCTGGACTCTTTGTCTCTCTCCAGGCCCCAAATAAGACTGCACATTGACCACTTTGGAGCTCTGTGTCCCTTTTCCAAGAAGCTGACACACACATTTGGATATTTGATTTTCACGCACACACACACACACACACACACACACACACACACACACACACACACACGGGAAAGGTTGGCACAGATTTAATAACTGCGTACCTCTACCCATATTATAAGGCAATTATACTGCCACTAGTCAGCTACTCAAAGGGTCTTATAACACTACTCAGTTATACTGAGTAAAATGAATACTAATACAAATGGTAGAGTTTGACCAAAGCAGCAAGGCTTTCAGGAGCAGCCACAGTCTCACTAAAATAAATATAAGTACTATTAAGAAGTATTCTCTAGAAGACCAGCCACAATAAAAGGTATAGAAATATTTAATAATAAATAATAAAATTGAAAACATGAGAATACTGAATATCTAGTTACAATAAACATTTGAGTTTCAGTCACAGGAGATATAAAAAATAATACAGTTGGACAGATTCACACAGATTCAGAAAAACAATGCTTAACTAATCTCTATATATTTCCCTGATTGAAGAATTACTGTTCCTTAGTAAAGTTACTTACTACAGCAAGGCAAGATGAGTGTTGAGTTGCTTACTACAGCAAGACAGGATGAGGTGTGAGGTTGTGTGAGGTATCTGTCAGAGATCTTTACTGTCAGGTTTCAAAAAACAAAGTGCTGCTACATGAGTTCTATCATATCTCTCACTAATATCTAAAGAATAATTTCAGTGCTGGTTATAGAATGACATCACATGTGCTCACCTGACTCTGGTACAATACACATGCAGAGCTTTGCTAAGATCTGTTGCAGCATCTGAAAGCTATAAAAATGTCAAAAACTTCCACACTTCCTGGGTAACAATTAGTTCACCCCTAAGGACAATACAGTAAGATTCATAGTCCTGGTTTTTCCAGACATTTTTGTCTGTGATTGCAATCAGACCTTAAAGATAAAATCTTTATGGCCTAAACTAACCCATTTAATTTTCAAAATTAGCTGGACTGATATTAATCTCTTCCCTTCAAGAATTCTCTGTTAAAACATATAAAATGAGTCAGTTATAATAATACTGTCTGACATACATGTATATCTCTTTTCTGTCCTGCAGGACCCATTGTTGATGCATTTTTAAGACAAGCAACTTTACAGATACATTTTTAACACAAGTATCTCTACAAATCAGTGTGATAGTCAAATGACATAAAATTCTTTACAAAACTCTAGCTAGCTATGCTGGCATATGTTACCCATGCACATCTCTACTCTTCCTGCTAGTGATGGCACTACTGCATATCATCACAAGCAGGTTGGCAATTTCCTCTGGTATAGTATGAGTGGTTTCATCTACTACCAGTTCAGCACATAGCTGGGCATTCTTTTTTAGATTTTGGACATAGTTAAACAATGCCTTATGATTATCCTTCACTGGCAATGCTATTTTACCTTCATAATTAGCTTTAGAGAACTTTATAAGTATATAGGTGTATGTATGGTTTTAATACCCAACACCAGAAGGTAAGGAATGCAAAGCAGTGTTTGGCAATCACATGCACTTGTCATTATTAAATTACATTTATTTAATGTCAGATGTAGACTATAAGACTATCTAGTCTGCTGTTTTAAGTATATTTAACATTTTACTTTCCATCCATCCAGCCCCAGATTCCTTCTCATCCTTTTTCCATCTTTTTGAATGACTCTCTGAATTTTCTGTCCACTACCCATTCCAACAATCCATTCCATGAATCCGCATCCCTTGGTGTGAAAAAGTTATTTTGGAGATCCAAACAGCAGTCAGTCCTTTACAATCGAACGCCTATTCTGTTCCTTCCCCTTCTGTCCTCCCTATAAAAAATGGCACCATTCACAGCTCCCTCATATGATTGCATGTATCAGTATCATGCCTCTCCTGTCTCTTTTGGTGTCAAGAGGGGAAAGTCTTTGGCTCCTCTAGCATCTGATCATAGTCCTTCCCCTCCATATCATGGATATTTCTGAAAAGTTTATTCTGGTCTTATTGCAGTAGCACAATGTCCTTTTCCTCATATAGCTTCCAGAACTACATGCATACCCAAAGTAACAAGTGGAAATATCACTTTTTAACTACTGGAATCTAATTCCTTGAGGATCTGCACCATTATACTGTTTGCTGCTTCCACCATTGTCTAGCAAACAGAAGGTTGAGGTGTATCCTCAATGGTTTGTGCTGTGCACTCCAAATGTTATCAATAACATGAATACATTTCTTTCTCTGTCGCACACAGTTCTAGTCCTCCCAGCTTATAATTCACACCAAAGCTGTTACTGCTTAACTCATTCAAGTGTATGACACCTTTTTGTGTACTTCATTTAACACCTATAGCTCTTTATGGTGTTCAGATCTTTCTTGTTCCTGACATTTTAACTAAGTGACTTAGCAGCTTATAACAGGCAGAATTAGAAAGGGCAAGGACTTATTAATAAATTGACACTAAGATTGTTAATTTAGAATGTCCTACATTAGAAAAAACTTAATTATCTTATGCTTTTTAAGTTGACTTTTCAGAAAATTCTCTGGAATGCAAAGATGTGTGCAGGCTGTCAAAGGTGCAACATTCCACACAACATCGATGTTAATGAGTTAAATATTGTACTTTACATTAGTTTACAGTGAACCTCATCTACTACTTTTATACTCCCTTGCCAGCCTTTTTAAATCCTTTGTGATTATATTTCCAATCCTCCAATCTTAAAAAAATTGAGAGGGAATAAGACATGGATAAGTGAGAGAAGTCCTGCAACAGTCTCACTCAATAATTTATCCATGACCCATTCTCTCCCAGTTTCATAAGAGATAACCATATATCAAGATTTAACATCTGTGAGGACTGATGTTTGATAGTCATGTTAGTATTCTTTATTTATTTTTAAATGAAAGTAGCCCCTCATGAAAGATTTGTGGTTGGGCACTGAGTCATTTAATACAGTGTGTAAAAAATGGAAATTGTTTTAATGTGGACCATTTGACTCAAAGAAGTTTGGAGAGCAGCAGCGAATAGAGAATGATGGCAACAGTTGGTGTGGCTTCCTGACCCCTTGTGGGAAATGGGAAATAGGGGATGATGATGATGATGATGATGATGATGATGATGATGATGATGAATGAGGAGAGGATAGAAGTACACTCAGAGATACCACCCTGTTGTAATCTTAGGTATGAGGTCATAATGAGTTTGAAGATGTTTGGCAGTTTTAGAGCCTGATGAAGAGCTATGGAAGAGATCTGTTGCATATGAAAGATTTAGATTTATTTGTCTTTTTTGTGTAAATGATCAAAATCAGATTATTTAATGCTTTCCTTAAGAAAAAAAAAACAGGAGTAGCAAGCACTGTTGGTATACAAGCACAAAACTTTGACTAAAACCTAGTTGACCATATTTTGACTAGTTGGAAAAAGCTAATACAAGTCATGTATTGCTACTGCAACAATTTTTTTAATATGGTAAGCGCTTTCAGTGGTACAAATGTTCCACCTTCATCAGACCAAGAACAACTTGTAACAAATATCTATATATACTCTTGTTACTCAATTAATTATCAATTACTCTATGAGTCAATCAATTAACCAATGAATAAAATAAAATAAAATAAAAATACAGTTTTTAAATAAACAGTTTAAATACAGTTTTTAAATAAACAGTTTATTTAAAAACTGTATTTTTATTTTATTTTATTCATTGGTTAATTGATTGACTCATAGAGTAATTGATAATTAATTGAGTAACAAGAGTATATATAGGTATTTGTTACACGTTGTTCTTGGTCTGATGAAGGTGGAACATTTGTACCACTGAAAGTGCCTACCACATTAAAGAATTAGTTGCAGTAGCAATACGTGACTTGTATTAGCTTTTTCCAGCTTTCTCCTACCACTCCACTTGCTGCTTTTTTTGTATTTCAGTAGTTTTTTCTGTTTCTTGGATATTTTGACTCGTAGTTTGGACAGCTGTTGTTGCTAGTACAAAGAGGTTAGTACTGCCAGGACTTAACTTGCTTACTTGCTTGCCTCTCTTGGGGTAGGGGGATGTAGATCTTATGTTCAGGCATGATCTCTATGGTTGACTCCTTAATGAAGGCCAGTGAACACATATGAGGTGCTGCCTAAAAGGGGTCAGACCCATATATATTGCACAAGCCCATGTCACGTATAACCCTGATACTCTGTAGGCATGCATAACAGGATGCTAATGCTTAACAGAAAAAGCTAACACCCTAATGCACAGATGACAATTCTTATTCCAAGTTCACTAACCTCTCACCCCAAGGAATGAATGGGCCATAGGGGTCTCATCCCAGAAAAAGAATGGGTTCATTGAGCAGCAAAGAGGGATGGGCCCAGTAGGGAGTGAGCAGCCCAGGACAAAAAATATAGCAAAAGAGAGAGAAAGAGAAGAAAGAAAGAAAAAAGAAAGAGAAAGCAGCAGAGTATGGTGTACACATACATGAATGTAGCTTGTGTCAGTAGTGACAAAAATAAGCTAGGTTACAACAGTGGTAGGGGAAGTGAGGCAGTTGGGAAAGTAAATGAAGGTATAAGTCATGTATTGTGTGGAGGGAGAATTTTGTGCAGTTTAAGTATCTCATTTGAGAAAATCATCGGCTCATAAAGGCAATGTTGTACAGAGAAGTCAAACTTAGGAAGGCACAAGTGTTATGACAAGTTAAATTTGCAGTCCAGTCAGAGGCTATGCAAAGTATATTGGGTACTTTTCCATTAACGAGGCAGCAGTCGTTGTCAAGCATAAATGTTGCTGCGGCATGTTCCTATTTTTCAAAGGGCTTTGTCACCATTTTCTGTGGGTTTAGGTTAACAGATATGCCTCATAGCATTACAAATCCTTACAAATCAGCATATGTTTGGAAAGGGGAGCACTTCCTTATTTTTTCCCAATATAACATGTATGATTTCAACACTATTTATGAACTGACACGGAATCTTTGTAAAACTGCCTCTATACCTGGCACTGACCTGGGACGAAATGAGGAAGACTCCAACACAAAAGACTGCATTACAACCACAATACAACAAGAAAATTAGCAGCACTGACTTTGCAGGACAAATCAGTAGTACTGTAAGAACAAAGCCAAAATTAAAAGCACAACATTGCAGCTGCTGAGGACGATTTCCATTGGTTTCTAATGGCATGCAGTAGCAAATTGCAGTTGTGTCTTCTTCAAATAGTAATGATTACAATATAGGGAGAGTTGGTAGCTTCTTAAATTCACGATTATGTTTTTCTGTGGTGAAACTCTACTGTTAAGAACTGCTTTTAACAAGTTACTTCATGAAATTATGTGTTAAATGCTTTCCTTCCAGAATTGCACGCATGCATGTGTGTCACTCCCCTTTTACATTTCTGTGTAAACCACTTAAGGACCTCAAGACTGGTCAACTCCTTCTATGCTGTTACCTTATGGAAGTGGGTTGGGAGGTAATAGCTAGCATGTATACAAACATCTTCTCCATTTGCTATCATTTAACCCTCTTCAGTGATGGTTTAAAAATAAGAACATGTCGCTGCAACATTTCTGCTTGGCGACAACTGCTGCCTTGTTAACGGAAAAGTACCATATATTGTACCTAAAAGAAAGCGGTCATATTTATACGCATAATCATGCGATAGAGATGTTAAGGGAGAGACTTTAACTGCCCAGGAGGTGACGATAGACTGAATGAAGAGTTTTAGTTGTGTAGGATAGCTAAAATGCAAACAAGAATGAGGTTAGAAGAAATAACATGACTGAGTGGTGAATTAGCCAGCTGTTAGGGAAAAAAAACAGAGCTGAACTTCTTGATACCGAAGTAGCTAACATTAACAAAAAAATATAAAGAGTGAAAGAATAACTAGTTTTTGGTAGTAGATGGCTTGGTTAAATTGGTGTTTATGTGCAAGCAATTAATTAATGATGTGCTCAGTCTGTTAATTTTTGCTGAGGAACTGTGAAGACATTATGAATCAGGCACAACAGCTAATGAGACACACACACAAGCTCTACTAGTTGCTAATTATCTGAGAAGTTAAAGAAAACACATTCCACAGTTACAGAAAAACGTTATTAAGAGTAATGATCTTCCTTAAGACTTTGGGCAAATGTACAAGGCAAACCAAACAAGGGCAATTTAACAAAATCAGTAACAGATGAACAAAGCAGACACTAAACACTGAGATCCAAAATCTGTAGCATGCAAAATGAAACAGATGTTTGCAGGCTGCCAGGTATATTGATTGACTCATACTGTTGAAAAATAAGAGGATTTATGCAGGAAAAAGAAGTGAGAAGCTGCAAAGACACTGACAATTTCATACTTATTAAGTCCAGTTATTGTGGGGTGTTCAGAGATGCTGAAAGATGATGTCTTGTAATTGCTAACCAAAGACAAGGTAAATATTTCTGATCCAAAATGTTATTCGACTTCTCTTTTTTTCTGTAGGCAGTGATATTTATAGCAAGGCAACCATGGTTTAAAGTACAGATAAAAGAATGATGAGGTGGGGGACTTTTCAAATGTAATAACCTGCACTCTGCTGCAAATTTAGTTCTTAACCAAGACAGAAGAGGAGCAGGAGTCAGAAATCCACTGTGATATTTACATTAGGGCAAACAAAATGTCATTAAAGAGATGGCACTTTGTAATGAAAGACACTAGGTCGAGTTAAGTGAAGCTGTTTCAGCTAGAATTACCACGTGACCATGATGACGGCTGAGCTGTTCAATCACAAGGAGGGATACATTCCACTGCTAAAGGTGGGACTGCTTTGAAGACCTTACTGTGGCATGAATGAGGTGGAGACAGAGAACTCATCAGAGGACAAGTTTTCAAACTGCTATAGTAAAAGCAGTAAAATATTTTCTTACCATAGGCCATTATAGTTTGTAAGTCCCATTCATTGAAAAATGAGCATGTATGGACCTAACTAAGCACAATATATTTGGATTTATATAGCCTTTGTGAAAGACAGCCCGGATATTTTATAAAATCCCCATAAAAGTTATCTCGTGGATGTTGATACACCCTTTCCACCCAGCAGGGTTTACTACAACATGTGAACTGTGTTTGTGCATTTGTATATGTACAAATGTGCAGCAGTGACTGAACAGGGCCAATTCAGCAAATTAGATACCAGACAATATTAATATTGTTTCAGAGTTTGAAAGCAGAGAAACACTTTTTTTAAGAAAAAAAGCAGCACAGAAAGAATACAAGCAGCATATTAATATGAATGTACGTGTATACAGCAAACGGAATCATCACAAAGTGCCTAAATCTATGATGGAGGGGCAGAGATAGGGTACCGGTAAAGGATCATACCTTAACAAAGCATTATGTTGAAGGTTAATTATACTATGTAACTGGACAACACAGGTTGTTCAATGTCTACGCTGTACAGCACATACTCAAGGTGTAGCAGAAGGACAGTAGTTTTAATTATGTTTTCATGTTGACAGATCTACCCTAAAGGTAACACTGCTGTGTCTTTATATATATATATATATACATGTCTTTTGGCTGATGGATCTACTTGACTTCATCCTGAGGGCCCATTGAACAAGGGTTATGGTTTCAGCACTGGGAGGCATATGCACAGAAAATGAGTGGCATCCTTGTCAGTTTAGCATATTATGTATGTGGGAAGGTCAGAAGGTATCAACAACCACCAATAATGTTTGATTAGAGTTTTGTGAGAGGCACACATTAGAAATCGGAAAGAAAATCTCTAGCTATACAGGCTTCTATGTTCCAAAGACATGGAGATTAAATAACACTGATCTACTTCAGTTGTACTATACTCTCTTGTTGGATCTTCCAGTATACAATATATATATATATATATATATATATATATATATATATATATATATATATATATAGGCAGTTAACTGCTGTGTGTGTTGTATCAATTACACTTCAACAAACTGCAATTTTGAGACTCCGTTTTCAAAAAATGCATTTATTCGAAAATGCACTTTCACGAAACCTACCTCACCGAAGCAACAAATAAAAAAAAAAATACACAAAACACATGTATGTAGGGGAGACAGTGCCCCCCCCACACACACACACACACACCCCTCGCTACTTATATATACTAACTCTGAGCTCATACTACAGTGAGGAAAAGGGAATATTCCTCATTGTACTGTGATCTACAACAATGAACTCACCACCCAGATACCACTATAAAAACACTATACCTGCACCACCACAATTTCCCAGAAGAGGCGACCTCACGTCGGTGAACTGATTTTTGCAAAAGTGCACTTTCTAATAAATGCATTTTCATGAAAACAGAGTCATGAAATTATAGTTTGGTGAACTGTAATTTTGATGGGTCAAAGTAGACCCCTTAGGGTAGCTTACTACTGGGTGTGGTGTATCTTACTGCAGGTAGCTGATGGGTGTGGTGTATCTTAGAGAAGCTGAATGGTGAGAATGGTGTACCTGATGGCAGCTAACTTGTGGAAGTAGTGTATCTTATGATAGCTAACTGGTGGAGTGGTGTATCTTATAGCAGTTAACTGGTGGGTGTAATGTATCTTAGGGTAGCTACTTGGTGGAAGGGTTGTATCTTAGGGCAGCTAACTGGTGGATGTGGTGTATCTTAGGGCAGCTAACTGGTGGGAGTTGTGTATCTTGCAGTCTGGCTACACAGCTAATAAACAAAGAAGTACAACAGCAGCTACTAAAAGCCCGACTTGAACAAAGCCAACAAAATTCAGTATGAAGAACAGTCCAAAAATAACGGTTTGGAGCATAAACTATAATAAAATGCAGAAAAACAAAATAACGATAAGTGCTTTCGAGTTAACTTCTTCAGCAGATCAGATCTAACTCGAAAGTGCTTATCTTTATTTTGTTTTGCTTCATTTTATTAAACTGCAAACAACCAAATGGTCAGATGGCAAGTAAGAGTCAGCACCATAAAAATAAAAATAAATCACAAAAATATAAATCAGTGCAGCTACCACGGCTTATGCCATACACTTTCAGATAAAAACAATCTACGAAAGGTGAATGGTTTTGCATTATACTAATGCTTCCTCAGATCGAGGACAAGAATTACATAACTTTTAAAAGCAGTTCTAACCAATCAAATCTGTTCTAAAAACTCTATCAAGTCAAATCAACGTTTCAGACTACAGCCTTTGAGAAAAGTTTTCAGAAGTATATATCCATTTATACCTGGGTGTTTGTCTGCTTGCAATCTGAGTATCCATTCCACTTCTGCTCTTTCAGTCCGATTAATTAAATCACCCCCTCTATTATTTTCATAAATACATTCTAATGCTCTAAATTAAAAGTATGTCAAATATTTTCTACAATATGTTTTGCCAGGGCATTTTTCACATCCATAGATCTTGTTTTATTTATTTATTTTATTTTATTTTACATTTGTCAACCGGGGGAGTCCGGCTGGACAGAGGTCCTTTTTCAGTGGAGGCCTGGGGAGAAAAGCTCCACATTCAATAAGATACATAACATAAATTGTTGACATGACAATAGAGCTCATATACTAGTTTAACTACACTATGCATTCACAATAGAGTTCATATACTAGTTTAGTTATGCATACACAATTTCACACATCAAATAAGATACAAACATAAATCATTGACTTGACATTAGAGGACATAAACTATTTTAGCTATACATTTGTACTTTCACACAGTCATGATGGTTGACATTATTATCTAGTCTGTACATTTTCTGTGGAGTCTTGGTTGAGAACCTTTACATAATAATAATACAGAGTGTATCCTTGACATAAGAATAGCTGAAGGTTAAGTCTACATGTAAGCATTCATTGTATACTTCATTCATCATTGTTGGCAATATTGGCTAGTAGCACTGCTGGAGGTTGAAAATTGCAAGTGAGGGAAGAGAGGAGAGGAAAGAGAGCAAGAGTTAGAGGGAGGAGCGAAGGATTTAGTTAGCTGTTCAAACGGTATTAGACTGACCTTATGATTGAGTAGGAAGAAGAAGTTGACACTGAGTGAGTCGATCATCCAGGGGAGAAATATGGGCATAGCCAGTTTCCTAGATAATGGGATTTGAGGAGTTTTTAAAATTGGAGGGGGGATGTGGTTGAAGTTAATTGACTTGGGAGTGAATTCCAGATATTGGCAATGGAACAGGCAAAGAGAGATTTACCAGCTGTATTTCTGTGTTTGATGACATTGACTAGATTTTGATTATTGGATCTTAAGGTATGAGTGGAAGTGTAGGGATTAATTAATTGCTGGAGTGCTGGAATGTTTTCTGAGAGGTAGTAGATTTGGTGTGCTACTGAGAGTTGATTGAGTAAGAGTAGTTGTGGTACCTCAACCAGTTGAGTTGCCTGAGGGCAGGGCAGTGATGTGATCTATAGGATGCATCAGTGGCAAATTTTGCAATCCTGTTGTAACAGGATTTCATTTTGCTTAGTTTGCTGCGACGTAAGTTAGTATATACTGGGGAGGCATAAAGTAGGATAGATAGGAGGTGTGTCCTTGCAATTGTGGCTTTGGTATGTTTGGTGAGGAACTGTTTGTTCCTATAAAGGGCACCCAGCTTTTTGTTGACATTTTTATTGTTTGGGCTATGTGTATGTCAAATTTCAGGTTGTTGTCAATTTCTACTCCTATGAGTTTAGTGTGGGTAGTTGGGCTGATTATCATATTTTCCTTTGATTTTATAGTAAAGCTGCTGTTTGTAGGTGGAGATTTTTCTGGACTGAAGAGAGCGAGTTGTGTCTTTTTAGGGTTTAGTATCAGTTTGATTTTAGAAAACCAGGATTCTATTTGTGAGAAGTTGTTTTGAGTTATGGTTTGGAGCTCATTTAGGGTGGAGGCAGCACATATGATAGTGGTATCATTTGCGTATTGCACAATTGAGGTTGAGAGAGAGAGGCTGTGGCTATGTGATTAGTGAAGAGAGAGAACATCAGTGGACCTAGGATGGACCCTTGTGGGACACCTATGGCTACTGGTAATAGTGGGGACAGTTGACCTTGCCATAGGACTGCTTGTTGTCGATTGGATAGATAGTCACTGAACCATGATTTGGTGGAGGGGCTTATGTTAAGGGTAGAGTGTCTAGGAGCATTGAGTGGTTAACCATACCAAAGGCTATGGATAAGTCTAGGAATATGGAGGCTGTAAATAGACTGTTGTTTCTATGATTATTGACAATATCAGTGAAAAAGAGTAGTGCTGTTGTGGTGCTGTGGTAGGGTCTGAAGCCATGCTGTGACTTGGCTAGTAGGTCGTTTTGTTGGAGGAATTTCATTAATTGACAATGCACAACTCTTTCCATTACTTGAGATAGGGGAGAAAGAATAGCTATTGGTCGGTAGTTGGTCAATTCAAGTGATTTGCCTCCTTTATGCAATGGTATGATGTGGGATATTTTCCATAAGTTGGGAACTTTACATTCTGATATTGATCTGTTAATAAAGATGGAAACTGGGTAGGCTATTACTTCTGATGCCATTTGAAGGAAGTCTGCTGGCAGGTTGTCATCTGCTAGGGTGGTTGGTTTCAGTTTTTTGAGGAGTTTAGCGATTGTATTTCTGGATACTGGGTGCAGGGAGAAGTTAGAGAGGTGGTCTAGTGAGCTGGTATGGTTGGGGGTGTCTGTAGATTTGGGAGCATTAGTTTTATTTTGGGTGTTGGCTAGGGCTTGGACAGTTTCAGTAAAAAATGTATTAAACTGAGTGGGGATGTTATCGTGGTTAGTTGGTAATACAGGTGTGGGGGCGGAGGATTTTCCTGGGTGCAGTAAGTTGTTTATTGTAGCCCAGAATTTGTTAGGATTATGAGAGTGTTTTTCTTGCATAGATTTATAGCAGTTAGTTTTGTCTATTTTTATTTGTTTTTTGACTTTGTTCCTAAGTTCTTGATAGCTTTGTTTCAATGAAGCAGTTTTGACTTTGTAAAATTGTAACCAGGATTTGTCCCTTACTTTCATTAATGTTTTGGTATCTTTTGTTAGCCATGGGGCATATTTGGTTTTGATTCTAATGGTTCTAGAGGGTGCGTGCTGGTTTAGAATCTTTAGGAATGTTGAATTAAAGTACTGTACAGCTTTGTCTATCAGTAGTTGTTTTAGTGGGTTCCAATTGCAGTATTTAAGTGCATTGGTAAATTCAGTGGGTTTAAAAAATCGTTTGTTCTGTATTACCCTGAGTATAGGTTGGTGAGCATGGTGTGGTCTATTCCTAATTATGTAGGTTGCTTGGTGGTCACTCAGATTCTCTGGAAGACAGCCTGATTACTGCACTTGAGTGGGGTCAGATATCAGAATCCAGTCTAGTATAGACTGCCGATTGCTTTTCTTGTCAATTCTAGTGGGGTCAGTTATAATTTGGGAGAACCCATGAAGGTTAATGTAGGCTGTTGGGGTTTGGCTGGTGCAATCAGACCAGTCAATGTTAAAGTCACCTAATAGTATGGTTTCTTGTGGGAGATAGGTGGACATCAAGTCTAGTAGGCTTTCTAGTTTAGTAATGTTATTGTATGGTGGGATATAACCCCCAGCAATAATTATTTGTTTGTTGGAATTAAGTTTTAATCTTGTAAGAATTATTTGATCTATATTGAGATGACTTTGAAATAAGATAGCTACACCTCCTCCCTTTTTCCCAATTCTATCTTTGTGTAGAATATTGTATCCAGGACACATAATTTCATTACTATGGTTATCTGGTTTGAGCTATGCTTCTGTTAACATGGTTATATCTGGTTTATAAAGAGCTAGGAGGGCGTGAAGGTCCTGCGTTTTGTTAAGTATACTTCTTGTGTTTAAGTTTAATTGGAGGAGTGATGAAGTTGGTCTTGAGTATAGAGGATTTGGTTGATTTGAGTTGGTATTGGGAGATATTTTGGGACCTGGGTTTGGGTTAATGTCTCCACAGCAGGAAAGGTTTTGCGAAGGTAGAGGTATAGTTTGGACAATTTATGTAGTATTTTTGTTAGTTTTGAATAGTATTGAGAGTTGACTTTCTGTTGAATAATGTAATATGGGTGAGCGAGAGGGTGTGATGAATAGAGGTTGTAAGGTGATATTGGACAGTTCTTTAGTTTTACAGAGTTTGTTAGGATGTCTGTTTGCCATGGTAGAGGGGGGGGGGGTGAAGTTGAGGTATGAGTGATAGGAGGTGAGAATAGACAACTGGATAAGAGAGAGGACAATTAATGGATAAGTTGCTAGCTTAAGTAGGTGGGTGTTATATGTGTTGGACATGTTGTGGTACAGAGGTATTGCACTAGTTTGAGAGGGTTATTAGTAAAGTTAGGAGTTGGTTGTAGAATAAGGGTGTGGTGTAAGGTGTGAATGCTATGAGTGAATGTGTGTGTGGTCAGTGATTGTAATGGAGATGATGTGGGTGTGGTGTATACCTATAAATGTAATGTGTATGGGGGTGGGTGGGAATGGGGGTAGGGTAGGGGAGCATAGAGAGCCTTAGTGTTAGCGAGGGTGAATGGAGCGGGGCAGCACCGTCCTGTAGGTGCAGCAGAAGGTATATGAGAGAAACAATTACTGAATATTTCAAGACCTTCTGTGGCTCAAGCTATTTGCTTAGTGTTTGATTTAAGCATAGAAGTGTCGCTTTAATTCTAGTTCTTTTTATATTCTTAATATTTCTTTGTATTTTGTTTGCACTAATCTTTGAGGGGGCTAAGCAGTAGTAAATCTGAGATGAGGCTAAAGGAGGTGAGTAAGTGAATAAAGATAGAGAGTCGGGGATTATGGCTTAGGGGTTGAGCAGGGTGCTTTTTGTGTAGTAATACAGTGTCTGAGAAAGGCAATAGTGGTGGTTAAGGAGGAGTAATGGGAGATTCCTTCAGTGTGAAGCCTGGGAGTACAGGTATAGAGCTGGCAAAGAGTATGGATAGTTAGGTAGGCCTGAGGTAGCTTGGTCTATTAAGGGAGCAGGGGTAGTAGGGTGGGGGTAGATAGATGTGTTGTGGCTGACCAGGAGCAAATACTTTTTGGGAGGCACAAACAGTAGGCACACACCTATTGTTAAATACTGGCTAGAGAAGGGCAGGTCTATATAGTATAGGGTATCACATACACTGTTAGTTGCTTTTACTATATCTGGAGATGACTTCCACCAAGTAGGAGCACTTGTAGTTGGTATGGGTGGTCTTCAAATTTGCCTGGGGTTTAGGTAAATGCCTTGTTTGTTTTGGTGCCAGGGACCATGTAATAACCAGGAAGTAATTTCTGCAAAAACTCTGCTTCTTTGTGCTGCACGGTTTTAATTATGAATTCATCACCAGCAGAGACACAGAACACTGATCCACTGGCTCCAGGGTTTGAAAGTTCTATCAAGGACTCGCTGCAGAGTGAATACATATAATCATCAGGCCTGATTGCAAATAGTTTCCTGAAATAACAAAATGGTACTGGAGCAAACGTTTTGAACTGAAAATCACTGAAGTGATGAGCAGGAGCTAAGTTACTTCCTTCACTAGGAAAGAAGATGGTCTCCACCACATAAAAGTCCTGCGTAAGCACGTCTCTCTCTGGTTTTGTACTCAGGCTTCCAACAGTGTGAGTAATACCCAGTTGGATTGCTCCCTTTATGGCAGATGAAGTGGTTTTTTTATATGTAGTTTCTCCAGTGGGGTCAACCCCTCGATGGTCAATTCTTTTTATTTTCAATGTACTGTGCAGCCCTGAAGAACCAGGTACTTCACTTGCCTGGAGTCGTCCGGAGCCAATTGTTCCAGAGTTAATGCTGCCGCCTATGCTGGGGGCTCCGCTTCCAGACAAATGTCTCAATATTCTTTCCTTCAGCATCTTTACATAAAAATATTGGCAGGCATCACGGGTGGCCAAAAAGATCACATGTTCTGTTCTACAATCAGCATATTTCTTAGGTCAGAATATAAAATTATATTCTGGATGCGGAAATATCTGCGGTTTAGATATCACTGAACAAGTTTGACATGAGCAATAAGCATAAAATCCTCTTCTAATTTGGTCTCTCCTATCTAATTTCTTAGTTCCAGTACACAGTTGTCTTTTCAGGTTAAAACTATTCTTGAAGAGAGAACACAATGTTTTCCAAGAGTGCTGACTGTCCTTTCATCCACTGTTAAAATTCTCCAATTTTTCAGAATAATGTTACAAACTTACCTCAAATCATTCATGTATGTAATAGCAAACCTGACTTTATATTCACTATTCTCATTACAAAAATTTTACAATAAGTCATCCTGTTTCAGGATGAAAAAAATGGCTTTTCTACAGTACCTCTTTTATTTGTTGCCACTCCTTTAGCTTTTTCTATCATTTTTCTATCATAGCCCCTCTGTTGGAATTCTTCACCCAACAGATCAATGTTCTTTTCAAAGTTAGCATCTTTAGTAAATATTCTAGATGCTCTCATTAACTGAGTCCTCACTATATTAGGGTATATATGGCCTAGGGTGCATACTTTCTCTTACCAGCGGGTTATTCTTCCAACAGTCTTTACAATATAATAAAGTATTCACTTGACCTGATGGATTTACAGAAAGGCAAATATCAAAAAAATCTATGGTATTGTAGGACTTATGCATGGTAAGTTTGAAAAAAGTGGTGGTGGTTTCTAAATAACCAATAAACTCATTCAGTTCTTGTTCAGTTCCTGTCCACAGCAAAAAATGTCAACAAAACAAAGATAAAATTTAACATAATCACAATATGAAGCAACTATCAAAATAAACCTTTCTTCCCAACTACTCATAACCTGGTTTGCATATGAATTAGCACAGGGGGTGCCCATGGCTACCCCCCATTTCTACAAGTATATGTCATTCTCATACATGGCAATGCTATTTTATTAAAGAGTATGCTCCAAACCGTGGATATTGCTCTATTCTTAGTCTGGCTACACACCAGCCTATATACTGTTTTTTGGTAGGCAAAGGGGAAGGAAAGAGGAAGACTGGAGGGGGAATATAAAGTTAGAGCAAGTGGAGATTTGGAAGAGTAGGAGTAGAACAGTTGGGGAAGCCCTAACCACTTCTCACTACCAACTGCTGGAAAACATTTAAGTTGGGGGGCAGAATGTTAAGTGCATCCAGCACCTTTCTAACACATACTTCTATAGGCTATACCAACATCCATGTGCAAATGAAAAGAAATGGTAGCAAACAAAACCTGGCTGCAGCACAGAAAGTTGGCTCTTTTTCAATCATTTTCATCAGGCATCCATACTAGCAGTCAACAGTCAGGTGAAATAATAAGCACTGGGTATTTATCCTGACAACTGAATGATATTTTGTTTTTTTTATTTAACTAATGCTAATGAATCAAACCCTCTAATGGAGAGAACACTAGATGTATGCAAATAGAGATGGAGAGGCCAGTTAAGGACAACTATCAATTAAAGGATCAAGAACAAGTAGATTTAAGCCATGTCCAGTCAAGGAGAGGCTAGGTGTGGTGTCATAGGATCATAGGAGATCACTAGGTTATCAACCCAGAGGTCATTTTAAGCCTAGCCATTTTAACCCAATGTATTACCATAGAATTGGCAATCAATACCCAAGATTGCATTTAGTGATGACTGCCCATGTTCAGGAGGATTGTGGGCACTATCCCTGGTAAGAATTTATGGTGCCCCATCCACTCATCCAGGTTCCTCTTGGACAGTGTCATAGAGAGGTTCTGCTTCACATGAATTGGTAGCCTGTTCCAAACACGTGGCAGTCGCTGGGAGATAAATCTGTCCATCAAGCATGTCCTATTTAAGTCACAGGCCATATTTAAATCCCTGGAATGGGTAGTCCTAGAGCCATTTGATTTAAGGATATGCAGCAAGTTCATTAGGTTTGGGTCTTGGATTGCTCTGCAGGTCAGGCATAAGTCTCCCCTAAGAAGTCTATATGATACGGAGTATAGTCACAGGGACTTTATTCTGTCTGTATAAGGCACATGCTGGACCACCTTGGTCTTCTTTGTGAGAAACCTCTGAGGTCTCTCTAATTGCTGCAGTTGCTTAGTAAGGTACATGCCAAATGGGGCATTATACTCAATTATGGGTTGGAGAAGTGCCGAGTATGTGGGGGTTATAACTTCTTTTGTTCTTGAGATGATGCCTTTATTAATCAAGTGTACTATGTGGAAAGCTTTCCTTACTATGGTAGACGTGTGGTGGTCGAAGTTAAGGTCACAGCAACCTGTGATCCCAGGTACTTTACCAGTTCATGGGTATTTAGGGTATTGTTGTTGATTTGGTAGTGTGAAGGGACATTGTTTGCGCTGAAGGGAATGATGATGAGACCGAGACTAATACACCAGCCGATGGTCTGCGTAAGACCCTCCTGGAGTATACTGACATCATTTGGGGGTTCAATGATTGCACCTACTTTGCAGTCATCTGCAAACTTGGTCAGCCACAACCCCTTAGTTTTGACCTGAACTTCTGAGAAGTATATACCAAACAGTAGGGGGCCCAGCACTGCCCCCTGTGGCACCCTGCTGGAAACAGGTCTGCTGGTTGATGTGGAGTCACCCACTTTGATAGTATGTGTTTGGTTTGTGAAACAGTTGGCAACACATTTTACAAAAAAAAGTGCCTGAATGTGAGATTGTGTCAAAAGCCTTTGCCAAGTAGAGGTATGCTGTGTGCACAGATTTGCCCTCATCAGTGGCCTTGGTCACACTTTCAAAGAAATCCATCAAATTTATCTGCCCTTCACAAAGCCGAATTGGGTAGGATCCAGGGTTTGGAGGTCACCTATGTCTTTATTTATGAGGTCCATAATGATTAATTCCATGGCCTTACAGATGAGACTGGTCAGGCTTCCCGGGTCTGTTGCTACTCCACCTTTGTGGAGGGGAATAAATGTTGCTGTTCTCCATTCTTCAGGAACAAAGCCCATGGTTAGGCTATGCTTGAAAAGATAACTTAGTGGTGATGTTAGTTCATGTTTTAGCCTACTTAGAAGACAGCCTGGGATGTCATCTGGTCACATAGATGCTGTGTTTTTTGCCTTGGACAGGGATTTGAGGAGCATGTCATGAAGCTGAAATCTGAAAATCCTCCATGGTTCTTCTGTAAAGTTCAACATTTCTATGTGGCATTATCATCTTTGTTATGGTATACCCCTGGGATACTTAATTGCTTTCTTTCATCTCAAAGTAGTTCCATTTTCAAATGACTGTGATATTAATCTTGTACATTTGCTAATTATTTTGTTTTAACTGTCTTGTGTATTGCCACAGTGAGCTTAAGTAAAAATTTGCATCATGGATTAATTATTTCTCTGTTAACAATTATGCTTGATAACCTCCGAAAACCACTCTGAAATGCATGTATAAACATACACACATATATCCACACAGACACACAAATATGTACAAATGCTCACACATACACACACACACACACACACACACACACACACACACACACATACATACTCATATACAGACAGACACAAAGACACACATGCATACACACATAAACACATGCACCACATAAGCGCACACACACACACACACACACACACACACACACACACACACACACACACACACACACACACACACACACATATGCACATGATTGAGCACACATGCATCTACCCACATACATATACCAGGCACACAGACACACACACACACACACACACACACACACACACACACACACACACTTACACACATGTACAATGCACAATACACAATATACATGTCTTTATAAAGCCAGTTTATTTACAATGTACATGTATCATATAACAAAAACAGATGCAAAGAAAAATGCCTTAGAAATGGTGTTTTGATGAGCACGTCTATAAATCCATAGCATCAGGAGATAATTAGAAACTATCTTTACTAATGTAAAATAGGCAATGGGCCTAGCTTAATGTGTGGCTTATATTTAGCAGCATTATAATGATTCAATGTTTTGGAAATATGATATTTGTGTAGTGAAACATATATAAATCTGAAAGTAATAATACAGGGCTATAGAGCAGAGAGATAAAATGCTGACTGCATCCCAGATGACCTAGTTTCAAAAAGTGACCCAGACATTGGAGGAGTAAGACAAGGATCAGTGTGAAGACGAGATGCATGTTAGCCTGTCTAAATGGCATCTTGAGTTCCATCATCTGGACAAGTACAGTTTCAGACCAACAATACTATGGCAAGACTGCAGCATGGAGGATTGTATAAATACTACAATACAGAAGTAGCTGAGAAGCATCGGAAACATGAACCACAAAGCATTATTGACAGTAACAAAGTTTATATCACATGACAACAACCATTAATGACATTTCAAAAATAGATGCAGGAAAACCAGATATAGTAGTCCAAGAAAAAAAGACAAAAGCAGCATTGATCACTGAAATTACTGCAATCAGAAATTAGTGCCTTATGTACTGAGTCACAAAGCCTTAAAAAGAAAAACAGGATTGGCAAGAAGAAATAAGAGTAATGTGGAAGAAAAATACAGCTGTATAAAATGGTATCTTACTACTCAGGGAAATGTGAGCCTTGTTTAAAAAAAATTATAGCAGATGGCAGAAAGAGTTCATCAGTTTAAAGCGATGCTTATCTCACTCATCATTTTCCTTGAACTGATTCCATGTGTTGGGGGAGAAGGATGGGTTTTATGAAAGGAAATGTCACTGTATACTTACATTAACCAACATAGCATGTCACGGTATACTTACATTAACTGGCATAGCATGTCACAGTATACTTACATTAACCAACATGGCGTTTCACGGTATACTTATATTAACTGGCATAGCATGTCACAGTATACTTACATTAACTGACATGGCATGTCATGGTAAACTTACATTAACTGACATAGCATATCATGGTATACATACATTGACATAGCATGTTACTGTATACTTACATTAACTGACATAGTTTGTCATGGTATACTTATAGTAACTGACAGAGCGTGCCATGGTATAATTACATTAACTGACATAGCATGTCATGGTAAACTTACATTAACTGACAGTGTGTCATGGTATACTTACATTAACTGACATTGTATATCATGGTATACTTACATTGACATAGCATGTTACTGTATACTTACATTAACTGACATAGGGTGTCATGGTATACTTTAACTGACATAGCATGTCACAATATACTTATATTAACTGACATAATTTGTCATGGTATATTTACATTAACTGACTTAGCCGAATGATTTATCCATGGAGATGACACAGGTGGATGGGTTTTATGAAAGAAAGTGTCATGGTATACTTACATTAACTGACATAGTTTGTCATGGTATACTTACATTAACTGACTTAGCTAAGTGATTTGTCTAAGGAGATGAGACACAGAAGGATGGGTGTTATGAAAGGAAGTGCACAGTATACTTACATTAACTGACATAGTGTGTCATGGTATATTTACATTAACTGACTTAGCCAAATGATTTGTCCAAGGAGGTGAGACATAAAAGGATAAGTTTTATGAAAGAAAGTGTCATGGTATACTTACATTAATGACATAGCATGTCATGGCATACTTACATTAACTAACATAGTGTGTCATGGCATACTTACATGAACTGATTTAGCCAAGTGATTTGTCTAAGCAGATAAGACATGCAGGGTGTTATGCTTGCCCTTGCTTTGTGGGAATCAAAAAAGCATAAGCATCTCTACATTTCATCACCCTTCAGTTCAGGAAACTTCTTGTAAAATCAGTCCCAACAGGGTCTGAACAGACACATTTGATATGGAGAGTAATGTATTATCAGTATAGCATAGAAGGAATGTGGGCATGTTAAATAGATATCGCCAAAGTTGTTAGAAAATACACATGATTTTTCCTTATGAAAAGTCTTATTGTAAGTGACAGGAAACATATAGAATTTGTCTTGTTTATCACATGAAAAGAAAATGAGAGATTTCCATTTATCAGCATAACATCAACTGAAGAGACACAAAGGATTTGAGTGGGAAATGCACATGCCACACACTAAATACTTGAATCAGAGCATTAGCAACAACACCTGCAATCTGTCAGAAGAGTCAACAACATGGACCAGAGAAGTGAAGTTAGACAGCATATGGCCAATACTGTGCTGATGATGGCTTAATGTGGAGCAAATGTTCATACAACCACGGATTTGCGGGATTCATGTCAATTCATCAAAGGCAGTTTTGGTGAATGCAAAAAAAAAATGAAAGTTCACAAAAGCCACCTTCAGCGAGCATTAAAATATTTTTTTAGTAGGGGGAATGCATCCCCATGTAGACAGATACCTTTCAAACAAACCAGAATTATATATACCAACTCTGAAGTCACACAACAGTGGAGAAAAAAGGCAATCTCCATTTTTGATGAAAGTAGTTTTGGTGAACTGCCATCAATTTATTTGCCTTTGCCGCAACTACATTTGACAAGATGATTTGCTCCCACTTTGCAGAAGGATGGATTTTCTTTTGTCCTCAGAATCTGTAGGATAGTTTGTATAAGCAAATAAATAACACCACCCCTGTCTGGTGCCACAACAATAGTTAGTGAAAGTGCTGTAAATAATGAATTTGAGAATGTGTGTGAGGTAAGGAAGAAAATTAACATGTGATTTTGATGTCTGGGGCATGGAAAATCAATCTGAATTGTTTACAGAATATGGCTGCTGCCTTGATGTGTTTTAACAGAAAACAGACACCAGAGAAGGGGAGGCAGCTAAGTAGACATAGGCTACAAAAGCAGGATACAACATTGATCACATCAGCGAGCTTAGACTGTTTAGCAAATGTCTCCAGTGCTTGCGGTGGAAAGAGGATTTCAGCAGTTTCTATTCCAGCATTGAGGCTGCCTGTATCTAGTCAGTTTGGTTAGGATCTCTTTACATTGTGTCTTTAAGGAACATCGCCGAGCACATGCAGACAGATGGCTATGATGCATAGTTGCATCTACCTGACCAGTATACTTGATTTTCCACTGCAAATATTATCTGTGCTATGGTAGTCTCTTGGGTATGACTTTTGAGAGTAGGATAAACAGGAGAATGTATTAAAAATAAGCTTTTCATGCATAGGTGTTTTGGATAAGGACTTTAACTATCCTGTCTGTAGTTTTACAGAGTTCTGGAGAGGCAATTTTATTAGATTAGATGGTGACATGCATAACACGTTAAAGTAACAACTGCAGGTATACAAGCAAGTGAGGAGTAAGTCATCTCTTCATCGCTGGTTACAGGGATTAAATATGGATAGCAGCAAATGTTGATAAAGAAGTTAGTGCTAACAGACTCTGAGTACACTGCAGTAATAGACATCTTGTTGGACTGATTACTTACAACAATAGTTGGATGCCACCTGATTGGGACTGTATCAGCAAAATGATATGCTTATGCATATCATTAGGCTAGCATTGTCAATACTCTAGGAGCTACAACTGGTCACTTTTGAGGTTACGCATCTTGTAGTTAGCCTGAAATCCAAAATTTCACACATTTAACTCTGAATATGTATTCCTTTGACAACAATGAAAACATCTTACTGTCCTGTCACATTTGCTTGTTTTGCTGTTGTAAGGAGATGGTTGCATTAATTAATTTTACAAAAAAATATTATTTTCTGAATTATTTTTCCAGCTCAGAGGTGTTTTGAGATTAGTATCATTTAACTTTTTTACAATTAACTAGCATGGAAAAAATGTAAACTTTAAATAGTATTGTTTGATGACCAAATGGAGCAACATAAAAAGAAACAGAAAATGAAACATATAAATCATTTTGTTCCATCACCCCCACTGTAAAGCATTTACCTAAAAAAAAATTAATTCCACTCTAGTAAGAACACATCTTAGGAAAGCATGACTATGAAATAAATCAAAACACATCCATATTAATCAGAAGAAAGCATAAAAAGCCTCCTGGCTGCAGACCTGTAATGACTAATGGAAACATTGAAATATGTGATTTACTATCTCATGAGCTGTTTGACCTCAGATGCCTCAAACATCCTTTAAAGTTAGAGGTCAGAAAGTACCTGCAAACATAAATCTATCCTCCTTGTATCAATTGCATAACAATTATAAGACGCAGGTTCAAAAATATTGCTAGTTTACAGTATCAGCACACTTTTGTCTTGACATTTGGCAATGGATAAAAAGATTTAAGAGATAAGACAGATGAATATTGTAATCTCTTTTGGATGCAGACAAACATTATCTTTTTACATAAATGAAATGTAGCCATGGGTGCAAATACTCTCAGCCAATTATGATTGAAAGTATATAATGAACCAATATAAAAGAAAAAAAAGTACCTCTATTAAGGAAAAACAGTGTGGTTTGATAAATTAAAACAGGGCGCAATAATAATACTGCAATTTCCATAATGATTTTAATGACTGTAATCATTGCAGTTTATTAAATTTACATTGCATTTTCATTATGCCTTCTACTAAAGCTGTATAAGAGGACTAGATATCACACAACCCAACTAACTAGTCTCCATGATGATTAGGAATGCCAGAGTTTATTAATGTTGTTGTTGTTTGTCTTTTGTCTTTTCCCGGTTAGGGGTCGTCACAGCGGAACTCCGGTCCGCTAATGATTGGCAGTAGATTTTCATGAACGCCGAGGTGCCAGCACGACGTTCAGCCTTCAACAAAGGCACACCCATTTACGCATGTCTTTCGAACGCCCACCCAACCATGGGGAGGACATGCAGACTCCACATAGAAGGCACTCCCCGCACTCCAGCCGAGAATCGAATGGGAGAACCTCTTGCTGTGAGGCAATAATGCTACTGCTGCACCACCGTGGATAAGTAGAGTATATTAATGTTAAAATGCTTTAATAACTCCTGAGAGAAGCAAGATTCAGAAATCTAGTGCTGATACACCTAGAAAACTCATTGTTAAGGGATACATCATTCAGGAGGAAGAGTGCATGAATTTCTATATGATGTTACACAAACGTAACCCATGATGCAATTCAGTATGTATGTATGTGTCTCTTCACATAAAAAAAAAATAGACTGCAATACAAAGTTGTGACATATATACTGTAGCAGAAAAACTACTGTCATGTTTTACACTAGTTATAGAGGCTTACTAAAAAGTTTGTAAAATATATGGGTTTCACTTCAGCAGTACCATGTCCAGTTGTTTCATACACTGATCCCCATCCACAAGGAACTGGACCAATGCCACACACATACTATGATGTTTGATATTCTCTCTAATGAAACTGTCTCTTTCTGGTAGCCACTTTGTCATTGAGAATGAAAAATATTAGATCAGCATTGTATAACAGAGAAATCAGCAACTTGTCATGTGACACTGAATCTCTCAGAGAACTACATCATGCCTGTAGTCATCTGCAGTACTCTGGTGACTGGTAACATCAAACCCAGTGTCTGCCAGTGACTGACTAGTGGACTCCAAGGCATTCATATCAAAATACATTATGGCTGCATGCATAGCCTGTGAATCTCTTGAAACCACAGTGACAGCAGATAAACCCACCTTCACATCAAGTGGCTCTATAGTTTGTGGTATATTGACACATGAAGAGCTATTTGATGTGTGTGTATGGTCCTCTGTATTCAACATGCCTGAAGAGAGATGTAAATGGCAATTTGAAAGGCTGCAGCATCCCTTTCTATGTTGCCTATATGATTGTAGGTGTGTGTTGTGGTAACACACCTGCACTATTGGCTATACTACATTGCACTGTATGCGAGTGGCACTAGCACCATGATCAGTGCAGCTGGGCAAGGTCTGACTTTGCCTGTCACAGTATACAATGTACCACAAACAAAGGGTATAATACCACATTTTAAGTCCAATGAATATGCTGACACATATATCAAACAGGTGTAGAGGGCAACACCTGGCTGCTGTTTTTTTTGTTTTGTTTGTGTGTGTGTGTGTGTGTGTGTGTGTGTGTGTGTGTGTGTGTGTGTGTGTGTGTACTTGGCTGGCTATTGTAGTGTACCCAGATTGAATCCACTATACATAACACCGATGGAGACCTCAGAAAATAGGGCCATGAACATGCATTCCTCCTGAAAGACTACTAGCTTCCCAGCATCCCCATGCTACCCCCTATTTGTACATCTCTGTCTTTCCTCTTCAACTGATCTGTCATGTTATCAGTGTGGTGATGAACACTTATAACACTGAGATGTTAGTCACTGGAGACCAGCAACATCTTTTATATCTGCTACTGCTTCCAAGCAAGAAGGAGCCTGCTGTTCTCTATTGTTCATTTTCCCCACCAGCAATGTTCTGCTCTCCTGGGTGACATTAAGAAGTACTGCATGTTTCTCACCATTCAGGTTTATAGTATGTTGTATGACCCAGGTTCACTTCCATTGGCAAAGCTCAAGTTATCAAATGCTTAGGCTGGGAAGTAATTAACTTAAAATTCCTGTCTCCACATGCTTTACTCCTGTTATACAACTAAAATAATTTAATGTTTCATTTTGTAAAAGCTGCTGTATCATGAAGCATGGATTAGCACAAATTGGAGGGGAACACAATGTGTGATGTCTTCTGCAGGGAAATGTGTGGGTGTTATTCTAACTGAAATAGAGTTTGCATTGTGTGTGTAAGATGTAGATTGAGTTGGGTCTTTGAGCAACAGGCTCTGGAAGGGGGAATTGTCACCAAGTGCATATGCATGAGAAGAACTGGGTACTTGAGATGAATGAGTGTGCCTGCCAGGACACAATTTCACCAGAAGTTGCAGCTTTGTGAGGGTTCATTTGGACAGGTTCAGTGCACTGACAGGAGACCTGCAGACACCCTGAGCATGCCCCAATGTACAGGGAGCATGTATCCTTTGAAGATGACAGGCACAAAGAAGCCCTTGCCTTGAAGGTGGCATGCTGTATGATGTAAGTGATGGGCAATACTAGATATGTCCATGGAATGAGCTCTACACCATCGTGGATGTCCAGATCTTACCTTATACATCTTCACACTAGATGGTTCGGGTGGAAGTGGTGGCAATGTGAGTGCCTGACCTAGGCCTTCTCTGTGGACAATGGTCATCAACTCGTTGATATAGACAAGAAACAGCTACATGATGCATGCCAAACATGCATTCCATGAGCAACGGAGAGCCTTAGTTGTACAAGCTGTCTACAGAACATATCTAGAATGTCTAACATATGGCACAGGCAGCACTTCAGGTCATCTAGAACACCCTGTAAAATGTGTAGAAACTCTAAATCGACTTCAAAAGTGAATGTGTTAGCCCTGCACCTTCACTTGGTTTCATGTAGTGAGACAGTTAGATGGGGGGGGGGGCAGTACCCACCAGCATGCTGAGCACCCCTGTCCTTCCCTTGCTCAGTCAAATTTTTAGCATGCAATGGGATCTACTCTGCAGGTTGAGACATACCTTCCTGATAATCTCTATCATGAACAATATGTCAGACACTGTCAATCTTTTCTATCCGATATAGGATTCACAGGCATAGAGGCCGTGTTCACTGACTGGAAAAGGTATCTGGATACCACATTAGATCTGTCCAGCACAGAGACACTGTGCCCCTGACTGAGCCAGATCTTTATCATCATCATTGTCAGAGTCACCTCCAAGTTCAGTCGGTGGAAAAGCCACCATGAAAGAGCTTGATAGTATGTCACCTGCTGAGACACCATATGAAAATACCTGCAGTAGGTAAGACTGATCACGATTAATTTAATCACAGTGAAGGAATGGTTAGTGTGACATTTATTGGTAGAATATAAAAAGATAGACCTTACCTTGGGCAAATGCTCTTCTACTTGCAATCCCTGATGTTCTAACACAACAACAGACACTCCATTTAGTGATATGCAGTGCACTACACAATTAAGAAGTATGCATTCCAACAACACCTCTGATACACACCTGGAGTATCTCTAGTAGAGATTCCAGTAGTACTCTACAGTTCTGGACTAACAGTCAGCATTCCAACATAGGATACCGATGTTTTTACTCCCCACACAGACAGGCAAGGAACTCTCCCATCTCAGTTAATGGTATTTCGGCCAGCAGACCACCTTCATTGCTCAAAACGTCTGTGCTAGACAGGCATCATGCTGTTGGGCATCACATATTATATTAGTGTTCTAGCATCTGACTTGTTTGTAGCCCGTACACTGGCCACCAATGAGAGGTCAGTTCATTAGACATGCGAGGTTACACAATAAAGACAGCGATATGTATTCTTCTTTTGATACTTTAGCTAAGGACTTCTGCCAGAGAGGATATAGTGGCTATAAGTTGCATCAGATACAGGATGAAGTGTTGATGCATAGACATGATATAGCACAACCATATTTTGTTGATGGCACAAATAATATGCAGACACCTAGGGAAATAGGGGGCGACACTGTAAGGCTATCATTGATCTATTCTAATAATGTATATAATGTTTGTAACACTGTTAAGAAGCACTGGAATATACTTATGGCAGATCCCAAGCTTAAAGAAGTGGTAGGCTGTGAACCTAAATTTACCTTTAAAAACTACAAATCGATTAAGAGAATGTTATGTTATAAACCCAGTGGGATGAGAACAGAGTCAAATCTGACAGTGAAAGGGACGTTCAGATCTGGTGGTTGCAGTGTTTGTATATCACTGAGTGTGTCTGCTTCTTACATCCATTTACTGGCCACAGATTTTACTGTATTTTTTATGCTGACTGTAATATGCAGAAGGTTGTTTAGTTTGCTGAGTGCGTTGTATGTAAATGTTACTATGATGGAAAGACAAATCATACTTTTAGAGATAGGATTAGAGAGCATGTTTACAGTATGAATAGACATGATGATAGAAATGCACTCGGTAAACGTGAAAAATGAAGGCTCTAATCATGTTTTTAACTTTTTGGTGCTTGAAGGTTTTATGCCTATTAATTATAAATGGTGGTGATGTGAGAACAAGTACTGAGAACCTGGAAACCAAATGGATTATTTTACTGCATGCAACTGCTGGTAAAGGGTTAAATGAAAATGTTCTTCTGAAACCTGCCCTGAGGTCACATGATCTCAGGTGCTAATTTTGAGTTGATTAAATAGAGCTGTTGTGTTGCAGTTTTTAGATTTGATGAAGCATTCTTTGGTGATATGAAAGCACTCATCTCTCCTGTTTTACTTTTGATTTTTATGTTTTTATCGGGTTTTATTTCAACATTTAACATTAAAGTACCTGAAGCCGTCCGCTTGAGCAGACATTTTTATTTTCTATATATCAAAGAGACAGTGTAAAACCTGTAGACTTTAATGAACTCTATGGAAAACTTTTACCACCAAATAATTTATTTTTTGCTTCAAAAAGGGGAGATTAAGATGTGTGTCCTTTGCATTTAATTTATTTGTGACAATGGTATTTTGTCATGTAGTGTGGGGTTCTGTGAACTTGACAGCTACAAAAAGTATGTGTGATGAGGAAGAATTTAGAAATGCGTGTGAAGGGAAAGATCAAGCCTGAAAATAGAAATACATCTCTAAAAAAGGGGACATACTGTGTAAGGGTAAACCGGGTCTGAAAACAGGAACATTCTAACAAAATAGAGCTGTTTTTTTATTGAGTCTGTTTTTATCAAACAAGTAGTTTTCTGGGTTTGCAAGTAAGCTCACTGTACATACAGCCCCTTATGAACTTTGTATTTTACTGCAAAATTAAAAAAAAAAATGTAGAAAAATTAATTAGCTATAATTCTTCCAGTATTGGTCAGAGAAGAAATGATGAGTTTTTTTTGCCAGATGTGCAGTATTAATATGACAATTTTCAGTAAGATGACAAATGCCAAGAAGTGCCAAGAATCCATGTATTCAAGTTTTTCTTCTTCCCTTCTTTCAGAAAGAAACTAAACTTTGCTATATTCATCTCCTTAAAGCACCTCTAGGTATTACACTACCCACCTGTATGACTTTTTGTTTGTGTCTACCCACCTGTATGACTGATTCTGTTATATTCGACTCCTTAAAGCAGCTCTAGGTGTTACAGCATCCCACCTGTATGACTGATTCTATTATATTCAACTCGTTAAAGAAGCTCTAGGTGTTACAGTACCCACCTGTATGACTGATTCTATTATATTCAACTCCTTAAAGCAGCTCTAGGTGTTACAGCATCCCACCTGTATGACTGATTCTATTATATTCATCTCCTTAAAGCAGCTCTAGGTGTTACAGCATCCCACCTGTATGATTGATTCTATTATATTCATCTCCTTAAAGCAGCTCTAGGTGTTACAACATCCCACCTGTATGTTTAATTCTATTATATTCAACTCCTTAAAGCAGCTCTAGGTATTACAGCATCCCACCTGTATGTTTAATTCTATTATATTCAACTCCTTAAAGCAGCTCTAGGTATTACAGCATCCCACCTGTATATTTAATTCTATTATATTCAACTCCTTAAAGCAGCTCTAGGTATTACAGCATCCCACCTGTATGTTTAATTCTATTATATTCAACTCCTTAAAGCAGCTCTAGGTGTTACAACATCCCACCTGCATGTTTAATTCTATTATATTCAACTCCTTAAAGCAGCTCTAGGTGTTACAACATCCCACCTGCATGTTTAATTCTATTATATTCAACTCACCTGCATGTTTAATTCTATTATATTCAACTCCTTACAGCATCCCACCTGTATGTTTAATTCTATTATATTCAACTCCTTAAAGCAGCTCTAGGTGTTACAACATCCCACCTGTATGTTTAATTCTATTATATTCAACTCCTTAAAGCAGCTCTAGGTATTACAGCATCCCACCTGTATGTTTAATTCTGTTATATTCAACTCCTTAAAGCAGCTCGAGGTATTACAGCATCCCACCTGTATGACTGATTCTATTATATTTATCTCCTTAAAGCAGCTCTAGGTATTACAGCATCCCACCTGTATGTTTAATTCTATTATATTCAACTCCTTAAAGCAGCTCTAGGTGTTACAACATCCCACCTGTATGTTTAATTCTATTATATTCAACTCCTTAAAGCAGCTCGAGGTATTACAGCATCCCACCTGTATGACTGATTCTATTATATTTATCTCCTTAAAGCAGCTCTAGGTATTACAGCATCCCACCTGTATGTTTAATTCTATTATATTTATCTCCTTAAAGCAGCTCTAGGTATTACAGCATCCCACCTGTATGACTGATTCTATTTTTTTGTGGTTCGTCTTTGTATTCTGTGGTCAGCCTTTGACCATATGATAGAGCTGATTCTGTGGTGCTTGGGAACTATTTCGATTTGCATTGCCCTTGACCATTCCTAAGTCCTATGAGCGGTTAGAGGGACAGAGTGGTTGGAGTAGAAATCTTCTCATTAAATAACATGTTTAACATTTCTGCATTCATTATCACATTGCATTTTATAGTAAACAGGTAGAAATGGAATGATGCACTTAATATGTTTTAACTTCCATGTAGTGATTGCTGCTGGTGTGGACATATGTAATCTAAACAGAGAATGCTTTTATAGTCACTTTTTAGAAATGTCAAGTATTTCTACTGTGAACTTCATGAAGTCATTAGTGTTATGTATTTTAGTTTTATTAACTGACTTGATTAACTGGTCTAAGGACCATTTTCAGTTATGACTTGAGCCAAAGGCAACTGTAGACATATGAATGATTACAAACTGAGACAGATAGGCTTCCTACATACTAGCTAGCATGTCAATATTTAGTATACTTGAATTTTTTTATTTATTTTATATATAGCAAAGTACATTCAACATGGATTTGTAATTGTATTATTTGTGCATACATTATGATTGCATGGAAATTTTCATTTTAGTGTTTATTATACATTAGGGCGATCATGAAACAATTTTTTATTCGGTTAGTTCTTGGCAATTAATGCAGAAGTGCTCCATATGTTTTTTTTTTTTTTGTAAATGATATGTATATTTATTAATGTTTCACTTTTACTGTGGCAGATTGTTCCAGTTGTGAGGCATTGCTTTGGTAACAGGTTTTCCCTACTGGAAGTATAAAGGGTTGCATCCTGACTCCATCAGACATATGAAGAGTGTTTTCTTTTTAGTTTGTTAGACAATGGAGGACAATAAACATTATTTAGAAGTTCAAAGGCTAGCAAGTTGGTTATATAATGAGCTTGTGTATTGAGTAGCATCAATCTGGCTTTAGCTATTGGTATATTATGGTGTTCTTTGAAATAAATAAGAATATCTTATTTTCTGTGATTTCAATAAGTGATATATTTTCAGCTTAATTGTAAATCTTGGAGATGGATATTCAGACTATGGAGTAAGGTCATTAATGCTAATGGTTCTCCTAGCTGATAGTTAATATTTGTGAAAGTTTATATCATATTTTAGTAAATTTAATACAGAGTGGACTATGTTGTTTGATACTGAAAGTTGAGATGCTGACCCTCCCAAATACTTCAGTATTTCAGAAGTTGTAGAGGTGGCAGAGGATTGGTGTAGTTATCCATAACTGATATTGTAGGCATATTTTGTAGCTATTGGGTATTCCTGGAGTCATGGCATTAGGACTTTCACTGTTAAATTGTAGCCTAATTCAGAAATCAACCAAAGGGAAAAAAAGGCATCAAGAAAAAAACATTCGATCTACCTATCTATCTATCTATCTATCTATCTATCTATCTATCTATCTATCTATCTCTCTATCTCTCTATCTATCTATCTATCTATCTATCTATCTATCTATCTATCATCTATCTATCTCTCTATCTCTCTATCTATCTATCTATCATCTGTCTATCTATATATCTATCTATCTATATCTATATATCTATCTATATATCTATCTATATATCTATCTAGCTAGCTATCTATCTATTATCTATCTGTCTATGTATCTATCTATCTATCTATCTATCATCTATCTATCTATGTATCTATCTATCTATCTATCTATCTATCTATCTATCTATCTATCTATCTATTTTATTGATGACCAGGTTAGTCCCACTAACTTAGTAATCTTTCAGGGGAGAATGTAGGTGGTATTCATGCTGACAAGAGGAAATTTGAGCAGGACACCAGGGTCTTCCCCTGCTCTTTTTGACAAGTGCTATGGGACTCTTTACATCTACCTGAGCTACCACCAACTGAAGAAGGTGTGACTTTGATTTAAAATCTCATCTAAAGGATATAGTTAAATCACCAGGGCTCTCCGTTGCTCCATTTTTACTGTTGAATGTAGCCCTGCAGCCACTGACCTGTTTCATTAGCTCTATCTTTCTATGCTTGAAAGAAGCACTGGATATCTGGATATAATTCTTGATACAGACATGATCCTTATTGTCACTGACAAGCTTGCGACCCTGCTGGAGGCCGCACAAACCCATCATCAGTTCTGGAAATGTCATATCTAATTTCCAGTCCTTTTAAGATACACCATTAACCAAAGTAAATCACACATATTTTAGCATAGTGCAGTCCCTATTCAACACCTCTGACAAATTCTTCCTTCACTGGAAGGTATCTACCTGAGACTATTAAAGTAAATCATAGCATCCTATCAAACATTAAATAACATTTGTTTTCAAGCTAAACACATTAGCAGATAACTGCTATCATACATTTTTCTAAAAAGTTGTTTCATGTCGAAATGGTATATACTGAAGATGCTTCAGACATGCTCCCACCCAATGTCTGTATGAGGATTTAGGACAAAAAAATGGAAGATCAATACTCTACAGTCCCCAAAGCGCTGGAGTGACAGATTACTGACACTAGTTAGTAAGGAGAGATGGAAGACTTGCTAGTTTGAATCTGGTGAGTTTAAAACAACCGTTAATCATCCTGCATCATATATACTGCTGCCACTGAAAACTAAACTAACCTGAGCTACGTCAAGCTGCCCCAGTAATAAACAAAGTTACCATCTGGTTATCTCTTTTACCTGCATGCAACAAGAACTCAAGCAATTATTCTAGCCTGACTCTACATAACTTCTAGTAATTTTTCCTTTTCTGGTATAAATGTTTTCTAAAGCCCTAACGAAATCCTGTAGCTCAAGCTATCCTGACATTACTAGCTATTGTTATTATTCTACCTTAGTCATACTGGTGAGTTGAAAATTCCTCTTATGAATTGAAAAGAGCATATTAATTCCAGAATATTAGCATGAAAATAATTTTACCCCATCTTAGAAAAGGTAGAAAAGGTGCAATAGAAACTACAGTTACAGCCATCATTTCTGAACATC